>NC_056722.1:5918428-5925928 GCF_018831695.1 Puntigrus tetrazona | reverse complement strand
GTGAGAGTATATGAGAGTATGTGAGAGTATGTGAGAGCATGTGAGAGTATGTGAGAGTATGTGAGAGTATGTGAGAGTATATGAGAGTATGTGAGAGTATGTGAGAGTATGTGAGAGCATGTGAGAGTATGTGAGAGTATGTGAGAGTATATGAGAGTATATGAGAGCATATGAGAGCATGTGAGAGTATGTGAGAGTATGTGAGAGTATATGAGAGTATATGAGAGCATATGAGAGCATGTGAGAGTATGTGAGAGTATGTGAGAGTATATGAGAGTATGTGAGAGTATGTGAGAGTATGTGAGAGTATATGAGAGTATGTGAGAGTATATGAGAGTATGTGAGAGTATGTGAGAGTATGTGAGCTCCAGAGGAGACGTTCACATTGTAATCCAGATTAAACCCTCCTTCATATGAGCTGAAGATCATACATGAATCATGACATTCTGTTAAATGAATCAAACATTCATACGTTTAAATGTGTTTGATTTTCATTTTAAAAATAAAACGTTTATTTGACATTTTTATGATTTACATGATTATCACGCTGAGCGAATCATGAGCTGTAGTTTCACTGATGAAACTCATTCAAAAAAATGTATGCTCAATTTTTCTACTTTAAAAATAATCATTCACTCATTTCCAGTCGGATTTGTTCATGGTGTGGGTTACACATCTGACAGTTGCAATGAAAACATAAAGCTAAATGTTCCATTAGAGCCACGATTCATTTAAATACCCTTAATAATACCAATCATAATAAATATTTTTTAATGATGAAACATTGCACAGAATGTTACATTATATGTTAGTGATGTACATTAGGGTCAAAAGAACTATACTGTACATTCTCACTGTACAGTGATGCAAATATTAAATTCAGATGTGTATCTGCTGAATAACGCGCGCGCGCGCACACACACACACACACACACACACACTTATTTATTTATCGTTATTTAAGACGACTTGCACTCGTACAAAAATACAAAAGCGTTTGCGATAAACTGCCAAAGAAAGATGAATACACTCACCGAAGATCAGGGAAAGTTTGAAGAGTGTGAGAAGATTCGGATCCATGATAAAGAAGCGAGTTTGAGTCAATCAGCTCAGATCTCTGAACACATTCATCATTCATTTCATATCCAATAAAACACATCGATCCGGCTCATCCGACACAAGCAGCGCAGACGCTGAGATTCCAGAGCCCTGAACATCCTCTTCATCACTGAGCCTTCATCATCATCTTCATCACCATCAGTCCATCAGAGGAGCGCGAGAGGAGCGATGCGGACCTCAGAGACTCTGTGCAGCTCTCTCTCTCTCTCTCTCTCTCTCCTCCTACTTCATGATCGTGTGTGTCTGTGGGCTGTTTAACGGGACACACACACACACACACACACACACACACACACACACACACACACGCACACACACGACAACAGCTTAAGAAAACCATCTTAAAGATGAAATATCACCATTAATACTCTCTTACTGTGATATGTTTAAAATAAACAGTGAAAAAATAGGTTGTCATCACTGAAGCTATACATCTGAATTATTTACTACATATTCTAGTAATAAGTAAATAAAATACAGTATTCTGATAAAAGATTAATATACGAATATACTGTCTTTTGTAAGACAGCGTGTATTTATACTGAATAAGAATAAAAAAATATTCATATTTGTTAAAATATGAATAAACGTAAGAACGTAAGGTGTGTTGTTGTGGAGATTAAAGCTTTACTGAGAGCGCCACCGTGCGGCCACATGAAGCACATCGGAACTATAAACACGAGGCGGTTGTTTCCAGACGGAAGCTGTTTCTGGACCGCTGGCGCGAAAACACATGAACGTCAACAAAACTTAGCAGAGTATTTAAATAACACGTTTATTGCAGCAAAATGAAGTTTCGAGCCAAAATCATCGATGTCGGATGTTTGAATCACTTCACACGTGGGTTTAAACATGTTTGTTCTTGATTTTCTTTCTGTCATAATAGATAATAATAAATCTCCGTGTGATTTTTTTTTTTTTAAATCATTATTTTCTCGTTTTTTGTGTTTAATGAGTTTAAAACTAGCTTTTTAAAATCTGATCTACGGTATTTGATTTATATATATATATATATATATATATATATATATATATATATATATATATATATAATCTTTTTGCTTTGTGTCTGTCTGATGTGTTAGACCTCTGGTCTGGTCTGGTCTGGTCTGGTCATGTTTGATCTAGTTCAGTCATTTCTGGTCTGATCTAGTCCAGTCTGATCCGCTCTGGTCTGGTCTGATCTAGTCCAGTCTGATCCGCTCCGCTCTGGTCTGGTCTGATCTAGTGTAGTCTGATCCGCTCCGGTCTGGTCTCTGCAGGTGTGGTGAACACTGTGTCCCGGCTGACGAAGGTGTGTGTCCTGCGGCTGACCGGTGATCACCTGTTCTTCGTTCTGTCGGGGCGTGTGGCGACCGGAGGAGTCAGTATGTGGTGTGAGCTCTCACAGGTACCAGATCCAGATCAGAGTCAGGTCAAGAGTGTCACACCTTCCCTTTAATGAATCAAAATGACGCAGTGTACTCTGTGACTGCATCTGTGTTTCAGGGGAACTTCTTCGATGAATTCCAGCTGGAGGGAGTGTCTGCCGACGCCAACGAGATCTTTCTGGAAGTGGCTCCGGAGAATCTTTCCAGGGCCTTAAAAACGGCGCAGAACGCTAAATCTGTCAAAATCAAGCTGACTAAGAAGAGCTGCCCGTGTCTGACACTCGCCGCTGAGCTGGTGAGAAGAACACAGCATCAGAAACAGATCATATTAGAACACAGCTTCTATTAGAACGGGGTTTGGTTGTAGTTTTGGTTAACTATAAATAAAACGTTGTATTCTAGTATGTATATATGTGTGTGTGTATCTATGTCTCCAGCCGTCTCTGTCCAGCGTCAGTCGTGTGGTCACTCATGATATCCCAGTGGACGTGATTCCCAGACGACTCTGGCATGATTTCAGAGAGCCGCAGATGCCAGACTTTGACGTGAGTTGTTACGGGAGTGAACCCTTTCGACCCTCAGCGCCAGTAATAATACAATGACTGTATGATGCTTAGGTCAGCATTTATTTACCTCCTCTGAAGACCATGAAGAGCGTGGTGGACCGCATGAAGAACCTCTCCAACTATCTGGTGAGGTGATGGAGAGTGGGAGAAAAGGGAAAGTGATGTGAGCTGTGTCTGACGCTGTATGTGTTTCCAGGTGCTGGAGGCTAATCTGAACGGAGAGATGAACCTGAAGATCGACACGGACCTGGTTTCTGTCACAACACACTTTAAAGATCTGGGAAACCCTCCGTGGGGTGAGAGACACGATCCGATGCCCTTACAGAGTAGAATCAAGCACTTTATCTGAGCATGGTTATTAGCTAAAAATAAAAGCAATAAATGCCATTACTTTTTAAATAAACAGCACATATTATATTTACACACTTTTATGTCAGATAGTTGCAAGGGTAACTTTTCTAAATATACTAAATAAATAAAAAGTATAGACACAATCTGACAAAGATGAAAAAGAACAGAAAATGTTCAAATAAGATCAAAATGTAAAAAAAAAAAATTAAATAGCACTGATTAGGTGTAAATGCACTAGAGAAACAAAATTGCATTGATTGCAGGATATTAGACTGTTATTTAATTTACAGACTTTATATAATAAGTACACCATTAACCCTTTCCCAGACTGTGTTTGGCTTGTCCTGATTCACTTCAGTACACTTCTAAGTGTTTATAGGTAGATACTGTGTGATCTGTCATAGATATAAAGAAAAGTAGATCCAGCTACAGTGTTCTTCCACAAGACACACACAGTTGTGTTTATTCACTGCTAGAGCTGCAAAAGCATGAATAAATAAATAAATTATTGTGATTTTAGGGTAAATTAACAGAATACCCATAACAATACTTGTTAGATGATTTTGTGTGTGTGTGTGTGTGTGTGTGTGATTTCTCTCTCAGGTGATGACGTTTCTCAAAGCTCCAGTCCGACTCATAGAGATCCAGATCTCATGGCAGAAGTGCGCGTGGACATCAGGAAACTCCAGCAGTTCCTGACCGGACAGCAGGTCAATCCCAGCAGAGCCATGTGTAGTAAGAGCAACACACACACACACACACACACACACACACATTAAGCTCCTACTCAGTACGTGTCTTTTGCTTTTAACCTAGACATTGTTCACCAAAGGATTCTTCACCTGATCTTTCTGCACGAGGACGTGTCTCTTCAGTATTTTATTCCAGCTGTGGTGTGACGTCAGACTCACATTCTCCATCTACATTCAGAATATCTGAAAAATATTTCGTCGTTGTTGTTTGTTTTATTTAAAAATGCTTCTGTTTATGTAAATGTGTACATATATGAATAAAATTTTTTGTTCCTTTAATAGCAGTTTATTTCAATGTTAGCATATAGAAAAGGACAAAAATACGATTCTGCTAAGAGCTGTATTTATTAAAAATGAAAAATTGATAAATGTAGGTTGAGTTATGGATGGCAGTAAAAGGCTAGTCAAGTTCAGCGGTGGGAGAGGGGAGAGAAGAAACAAGGAGTTCTGTAACTGACTGTAGCAATCAATTGTGACTAACCCACCGCCTTCGGACCAGCCGAGAAACGTAGCGGCGCTCAGCGCTATTTATACCCCGCTGGAGACACGGCGGTGTCGAGGACGGTGAGAAGCGCTGAAAGAGCTCTTCGGACTCATCTAATGCGTTTATATGTGTTATTATAGCGAAGATAGGCCCTCGTTTAAACTCTACAAATCTCAACAAAGTCAATATTTGGATCGTTTATGTGATTCAAAGCGGCGCATGATGGGAAATGTCTGGATAAGCCATCTCATTGGATGGGAGGCGTCACGTGACTGGATCCTGCTTGAGGCGCAGAGCAGTTTAAAAACAATCTATCGGCGTTACTGTATTTTATTTATTTTTTGTTTAGTAAAACTTTAGATGCATTTAGTTTAGGTACAAATGACCATGTCCAGCAATCCAATCTGATTGGCTCTATTATTAAACTAAATTTAAATAATAACGGTATTGATTAAATTAAAAAGTGAGTCGCTAAATCAGTTACTGTTTTAGATTTACAGCCTCGGTTTAAAATTAATCTGCTATATCGTCATTTATTGAGATGCTTTGCTGCCACAGCAAATAAAATATGTATATCTAAAATAATTCATAATGACCTGAGAAAAAACTTCTGATTTCATAATAAATCATGCATCATTTAAATAAAACGGAATGAACGAATCTTAATTATTAATATGAGATTAAATATTGAAGTATTTGATTATTTATTATTTAGCTCCCCAATGATTCTTTGTTTCTGTAAGGTGAAGTACAGCGGCACTGACAGCATCAGGAGAACACTCCAATATCTCGATGTGTGCCGTGATATTAAACGATTACTGTGTTTGATGTTTTACAGCAGCAGGTGTCGCTGTCTCACACACACACACACACACACACACACACACACACACACACACACGAGCTGAAGATGAACACATAATGATGCTCAGTGTTGATAGTCTAGCATGAGTCTTACGTAATCAGCATACACACACAATAATGTGAGTTACAGACACACACACACACACACACACACACACACAGAGAGAGTAATGATAGTCACTGACGCTCTCTCACACACACACACACAGTAATGATAGTCCCTCACGCTCACACACACACACAATACTGAGAGCACCTGATGGGGACCTGAAGACCCCGGGCATCCAGCACAGATCTCCAGCCTCGTCTCTTAAAACTTTCCCCAATCCCTCCACTCTTCCACAGATTAGAGATCTTCTCTCCTCTCTTTAAGGAGATCGTGTCGTTTAGCAGAAATGTAAAACACCGTGAAGCCGTGGAGCGACACGAGATACAAGAAAGCGCCTGAGTTTCTAAAGAAGAACCAGTTACTGTCTTTTCCCCTTCACTGACTGAAGAGTCTCCTGCTGAGAGAAACCAGAAGAGCTCACAAGATTTAGTGTTAATTCAATTAATTTAAATGATGAAATGCAAAAATGACGCAAACCTGCAATAATTAATATCTTATTTTATGTCTTTGCTGACCTTTGATGATCCAGTTCAATCATTCTAATGAAGAGAAAAGGACTTTAGATAAACCTGAAATTGAGTATTGAATCTTCTTTTCTTCTGCACAGACGGGGATTAATCTTTCCTTCAGAACTGCTCTACTCTTTACTTTTTGCTGTGAAAGACTTTTACATTTGCTATAAATAGAACTTCTCATCCCAAAACAATCAAGGCCTGCTCGTATTTTAAAAATTAATTAATAGTAATGCAATTACTGTAACTATGTAACTTAATTGCTTACTTTTTTAAAGAGTATTGTAACGCATTACTTTTAAAAGTAACTTTCCCCGACACATCTCTTTTGTGTGACAGACCTGATGTCAATTAAATTAATTGCTAGATATTCTCCAGCCGAATCTTTTCTAAATGTCTAGTTTTCAGCTCTCTGTTATCTCAAGGTTATTTGTTTGAGACCTGTAGCAGACATCAAATTAAAATATCATTTAGTGAATAAAAGTGTTACATTTCTCTGTTTAAACTTTTGTTATGTTTTATTTTGAATACAATATAAGCGCAAAAAAAAGAGTTAGCATTTTATTCAAATTTAAAAAAAAAAAATTTCAGGTTGTAAAAATGCTAAAAACGAACGGAAGTGTAAACAACTATATAATAACAAATACATTCAAGAATAAGTTTAATTACACGTTAATTACTATTTAATTTTCCTGTTATCACAACTATTAACCCGTGACGTATTAACTAACGTTGTTTTTTTTCGTTATTTTTTAGTTAGTGTCGCTCCTCTCTCTCGCGGGCGCGCGCGCGCACCCCCTCTCTCACGCACGAGCGCGCGCTCTTATTGAGGTCCGGGCGCGCGCCGCTCACTAGAGAGGAGCCGGAGCTTCTGTTCACTTCTGAGGGATCATAACTGCGGCGAGGATGAATCCTCCGTGTGCGCGCTGCGGGAAGACCGTGTACCCCACCGAGAAGATCAGCTGCCTCGACAAGGTGCGACACTTTCTTACCTCACAATCACATCCACAGCAACTTTATCCGCGGAAGCGTGTTTTTCCGCTCGAGGTGTGATGTGTGTGAATCTGACTTACTGTGTGACGCTTACTATCTGTTTTGATGCTCGTCTCTTACATAATCAACTTCATGTTTTATTCATAATCTTACAGTCAGGAGTGACATTATAAGTATTTGTTCAGCTGAATGCGTAACGTTTGCCAGATTCACACCTGAGCTCACAAATCTCCACAATATTCACAAAAATAAACAGAGATCCTTTTAGAAAGTAGAAAGAGTTGTGTTTGTCTCGTTATTGCAGGAACACCGCGCTATATTGTTTGAAGCTGCTTGTAAATGTGATCCCAGTCATAAGGGTTGGGTTTTTGAAATTAAGA
>NC_056722.1:5883428-5913428 GCF_018831695.1 Puntigrus tetrazona | reverse complement strand
ACACACACACACACACACACCACTTTCACTCTCTCGCAGACACATGCACTTTCCCCCTCTCTCTTACACACACACACACACACACACACACAAATGAACACACACACACACAAATGAACACACACACACATGTTTTGTTAATTGTGGGGACTTTATCCTAAATGGTTTTCATACTGTACAAACTGTATGTGCTGTTGTCTTAAACCAACACTACACCTAAACCCTACCATTTACAATCAATCAATCACTTTTATTTATATAGAGCTTTTAACAAAACAGATTGTGTCAAAGCACTGAACAGAATCAAATAGGGGAATAGAGTGATAGCAATGTATAATTATAAGATTAAACATTTAATTTTTTAATTAAATGCAGAGACGGTCTGTAATCAAATCAAAGATAATCACTATTAAGTGTCCCCAACAAAGCAAGCCAGAGGTGACAGCGGCAAGGAACATAAACCTCATCCTTACAGAATGGAGAAAAAAAAACCTTGGTAGAAACCAGACTCAGTTGGGGCCAGTTCTCCTCTGACCGGACGACAAGAACTTAACCTGCAGTTTAATTTTAAATGCAGCTGTGTCTGATAGTGTAAATGACTTAGTGTGTGTGTGTGTGTGTGTGTGTGTGTGTGTGTGTGTGTTCTGGTCTCAGATGAACATAATCTCTGGATCCTGATCCACCGTCTAGTCTGGATATGAACTGAGAAACAGAATAAGATGTAACGAGTACATCGTGTTTAATGAGTAGTGTTCCCGGTTCCAGCTGATCTAATTAATGCAGCAATCCTTTAACTGATCTGAATAATAATAGAGGCATATAAGTGTGTTATGAGGATGTGTCTTTAATCTAGATTTAAACTGACAGAGTGTGTCTGCCTCCCAAACAGAGTTAGGGAGATTGTTCCAGAGTTTAGGTGCTAGATAGGAAAAGGCTTTATAAGTAATTAATAAGATTTTAAACTCTATCTGATGTTTGATAGGGAGCCAGTGCAGTGTTGACAGAACCGGGCTAATATGATCATACTTCCTAGTTCTAGTAAGGACTCTGCTGTGTTTTGGACTAGCTGAAGTTTATTTATCAAGCGTGCAGAACAACCACCCAATAAAGCATTACAATAATCTAACCTCGAGGTTAGATTTACAGACGCAGACGCAGGAAACATGGTTTTCGAAGGAAAGATTGCTTTCAAACAGCACACCTAGGTTCTTAACTGATGATGAAGAATTAACAGAGCAGCCATCAAGTGTTAGACTGTGTTCTAGATTATTATATGTGTGGTGTTTAGGTCCAATAATTAGCACCTCTATTTTTTCTAAATTTAGCATTAAGAAGTTACTCATCATCCAGTTTTTTATATCGAAGACACATTCTGTTAGTTTTGCAATTAGGTGTGTATCACCAGGCTGCGATGAAATATATATATATCTCCTGATAATATCTCCCAGAGGTAACATGTAAAGTGTGAAAAGTACCGGCCCTAGCACTGAGCCTTGAGGAACTCCATTCCTTACAGGAAACTACAGCCATTTTTAGACTTTCAAAAAACCTCACTCTGTATGATTTCTAAGCGTTTTGAAAAGTGAGGAAATGAGGTAATGTCCTCATAAGTCATCTTCTCCTTGTAGTAACTGTTTCATTCCCATGTCATTATACACATTTGTGACCTCATATGAAAACGTATGTGCATGCACACACTCACTCACACGCACACTCGCTCTCTCTCTCTCTCACACACACACACACACACACACACACACACACACACACACACACACACACACACAGTCACTGCTTCATGCTGTGAATCTTCAAATGAACTATGTGGTGCTGTGTGACGAGACAGTTTCCTCTTATGAGTGTTTATTCCACCAAACTTTAGAAGTAATGTTCAAAGGTTTGGAAAAATGAAGGCTTTTTATTTTCCTGAAAGAAATGTCTGCTCACCAAGGCTGTGTTTATGTGAAAATACAGTAAAGATGTGAAATATTATGATACTTGAAAACAGTTATTCAGTACTTTAAAGTGTTGGTGAGCAGAAGAGTCTTGAGGAGGGTTAAACTCGTCAGACGCTCGTTAGCGTGTCTCTAGAGACGGGCTCTGCTCTGGTTTATGCTCTGGCTGTAATTGCCGGGACACAGAAACACACTCCAATAATAAACACACTCCGCTTCGGGCTTCTTCTGTGTGACTAAAAAAACAGAAAAGTCCAAGAACATATACTGCACTTGATCTGGATTCAGATTCACCTGAACTCATCCAGTCACAGATGGAGGCTCATGGGAAATGTTTTTCCCTCAGGAAACGGTCACTTCCTCACTTCCTGTCCTGCTGTTTGAGCCGTGCGACTCGGAGCTGATTGGGTTGTATGTGTTTGGGGGCGGGGTCAGGGGTTGCCAGGGAAACGTTCAGCTGATTCAATGGGCATTCATGCTTTATTTTTATCGCACAATAGCAATGATGAAAAGCCATTGTGTTATTTTCAGAGTTTGACGAGATGATTATTACTGTGATCATAGCAGAAAGGTTATCGGCCCGTCACAGAAGAACAGATTCGTTTTTAGCTCTCGTCGAGTGTTAAAGGAAAAATCCACCCAAACATGACACTTTTACTCTTGAATGTATTTATTATGATAGGAGGTTTTACTGTGTTAAGACTCAATGAACAGTCACTGAATGAAAGAGGGTTTATCATCATTGATTAATCCATGTTACTGGTGTTTTGTTTGCAGTCACTATCCCAAGACGTCGTTCACCATCGTGACGGACACGCCGGAGAACCTACGTCTGAAGCAGCAAAGTGAACTACAGAGTCAGGTGAGGCTCAGAATCACACTTCAGGAGCGCCTCAGAAAGCATTCAGCAGAAATACAAAGCCTGTTTTATGACGATGACCCTGATATCTGCTTCGTCTTCCTTTGATTCTTCTGAATGTTCATGTAGAGCAGAAGCACACAGAAATATCTGGAGAGCGGCGGCTCGCTCATGTTATTGATTAATCATTGACGTTCGGTTACAAAGATTATTCTCCATGCAGATTTCTGAGAACCGAACAGAGAAGCGCTTTGAGTGATAAATATTTCATATCCTGCGGTGTTTGTGTTTCCAGACGTGTTCGTTCGGATCACCGGCCGCGTTCACTCGTTATGTTCGGTCGATTGAGCCGTGAGATCGACGCTGATGTCCCACATATCACAGCGTATTGTGTCTGTGTTTTACATCAGAGGACTGTGACCTAAAAACAGGTCACTTTAAAAGATGTGATTCACACAGTGCTTCCGTTCACCATGAAACATACTATGAATCATTCTAGATCCGGTTGATTCGGTCGTAGTGAATCATGTCAGACTACAATGAAACCAGTTTAGGTTTCTTTTAGGTTTTTAAACAAGTGTGCGTGAGAGAGAGAGTGTGTGTGTGTGTGTGTGTGTGTGTGTGTGTGTGTGTGTGTGTGTGTGTGTGTGTGTGTGTCACGCTGGGCTGACAGAAGGTGATGGGAGGCCAGAGCAGATGCTGCTCCTCTCGAAGAATCACAGTCCTGCAGGAAGTGATACTTTCATTCAGCCAGTTTGAATCTGCTAGGAGAATCACTGAGTCATTCATTCAGCCAGTTTGAATCTGCTAGGAGAATCACTGAGTCATTCATTCAGTCAGTTTGAACCTGCTAGGAGAATCACTGAGTCATTCAGTTTGATTCCTTCAGGAAGTGATTCGCTCGACTCTGTGTCAGTCACGAGTGTGTTTGGATCACACTGTGATCACAGCACTGGTGTGATGGAGAGAGTCAGAATCACTCTGTGACTGATTGAACGCTTCTGTTCTTATGATGCAGGTGAGATATAAGAGAGACTTCGAGGAGAGCAAAGGCAGAGGCTTCAGTATCGTTTCAGACACACCTGAGCTGCAGAGACTCAGAAGAACACAGGAGCACATCAGTAACGTATGATACACAGACCTCCTCTCTGTGTGTGTGTGTGTGTGTGTGTGTGTGTGTGAGGTGCTTTGGTCTCTGATAACAAACACACAGTCTTACTGTCACTATGAATGAAAATGACCCTCTGTTGGACGACTCTGAGACACAGGTGAGATAATCTCAGTCTGACTGTATGACAGGATTCATAATATATAATATCTAGGATCAATAATATGATATATAATATTTGATCTAATCTCTGTCTCTTGAGGTCTGCCCCATCATGTGTGATGTCCATCTTTTGAGAATTAAACTTATGGAAAATTACACAAAAGATTGGTGAGTAAAGCTCTGTTTCCATCCAACAAGTCAAAGAGAACACACCATCACTAAGAAAAGCAGGAGAAGCCACTGAATATGATCATCTTCACTTCTCATAGAGGAAAGTCACATGACTTTTTTTAATACGGCTGGAGGAATTCACGCGATAAATGTATTTCCATCATAGTTTATGTTAATTTTTTTTAGCATTTTTAGAAATGATATGCAGTTTGGAGTTCCCACCCAGTGTTTTTTATGCAGTATTTCAAAATGCACATAAAAATAGACGGATGTAAACATTGCTAGAGCCGGATGGGTTCGCTCGCTCTGTCCTGTAGTTTTCACCCTTTTATGTTTCTGCTGGTTAAAGCGTCCCGACTCACTTCTGTCTCACACATGTTTGTCAAACACAGAAAACGAGAGCTCTCAATCCCACAAGCCTTCAGTGCGGCTCTTATCGGCGCTGCTCCACCCGTCCAGTGTTTTTAGCCAGTAAATGCTGCTCTGTAATTAGAGCAAATGAAAAGAGCGAATGGGGTTTTAAACACATGTTTACTCCATTGAACTTCCTGTCTGACTTGTTTTCTCTTGTTGATTTGTGTGTTGTTTAGATGTTCTGATAATTCCATGTTTAAAGTCACTGGAAGTTAATTCTAATGGGTTCAGTCATTTTTAATATTCAAAAACATGTCTAATCAAATTAACTAAACAATTTTTTACCAGTGTACTTCGAATATCACAGTTGTGTGACCAATTGAATTTTTTTTACCTAATTCTATAAAAATGTTGTGCCAAATACTGTTGTCTTGATCATGATTTAATACAGATATATCATCAAACATCTGCCAGAAGTGTTAAAAGATGTATAATAAAATTATTAAAACTTTAAATTGTTTCAAATATAAGTAATTTTACAAAAAAACATTTATTTTATTCTATTTTATAAATTAAAACATGAATTAAAAACCTCCTGATTTAGTAAAATTCCTCAGAAATAAGGTATAGTTCATTTATCTGAAATTTTTACCATGAATAAAAATGAATTAATTATTTTGTGAAGTAGTTTAAAAGCCGTGGTCTTCCTGTATTTCAAGATGAAAGTAGACATTTGTGCTGATGACTAAAGACTAAAATATTAATCAAGCTCTTTTGTGTTTTTGAAGACTGTTATGATCTGTTGATGATGAATGTTGGAGCTGCAGTTCTCATGGAGCGGCCCATATGGTGTCTCACAGACGTTTGGCTGCAGAAACAACACACACGGCCAGATCAACACAAACAGAGGACACACACATAGCCTGATAGCACCTGACCAACACACACACACCCAAAGAGAGACACGGACACTCAAAATACACACATAAATATACTCACATATACACTCATTGTCTCTCTCGCACACACACAGACAAAGACACAATCACAATACAAACACACAGCCAGATCCCACCTGACCAACACACACACATACAAGTATATTCACATATACACTCTCTCTCTCTCTCACACACACACACACACACACACACACACACACACACACACACACACAGACAAAGACACACAGCTGATCCCACCTGATCTAAACATGTACTAATACACACATATACAGCCACACACTCTCTCTCACACACACACCGAGCTCCAGCTGATGGATATGAGTTTAGTTTGAGTAGTCAGGATCAGTGCTGGTTAACTGAGGGTTAACTCGTCATCTCTATGAGCACTAGTGCTAGTAATGGTACTGGTCAGCGTGAGGCGCTCGTATCTCTGCACATTCCTTTCTGTGTGCGACACTTTCTCCTGAATGCTGATAACGCTCGAGTGCTTCTAAACGGGGAAGCGGCTCTGATAAGGTCTGCTCCAGAGCGGGAGCTGCTCAGTCGAGCTGAAGCGTCGCTGTGGTCAGCTGTGTCCAGCGCTGCGCTCCAAGCTCCTGTTTCAGTCATGTCTGCTAAAGAAGCTGCTGGACCCACGGATGGAGGTGTGGAGCTGACCGCTGAGGTGAGAGTGCTGACCGAGAGGAGTCACGGTGACCTTCACACCACCGGCTGCATTCACTGTGTGTGTGATGTTTTTTTGTGGTTTATGGGGACCCAAATGTGTTTAATGACATGGATATGACAGAGCTCTTACAATCTGAAGGTGGATTTTGACACTGACGATGTCCCCATCGTTTAAAAGACTAAAAAAATTGTCATCTAAAAATGTCAGTTTTTTCCTGTAAGAGGTACGTTTAGGTGTGAAACTAAAACACATACAGTTTGTATGGTATAAAAACATTACACCTATGGACAGTCCCCATAAACCACAAACACATACATGTGTGTGTGTTTCTCACAGGATTCCCCAGCAGCCATCGGAGCTGATGCTGATCCGAGTCCTGATCTGAATCCTGATCTGAATCCTGATCCGAGTCCTGATCTGAATCCTGATCTGAATCCTGATCTGAATCATGATCCGAATCCTGATCTGAATCCTGATCTGAATCCTGATCTGAGTCCTGATCTGAATCCTGATTCTAATCCTGATCTGAAGCATGATCCGAGTCCTGATCTGAATCCTGATCCGAATCCTGATCCGAGTCCTGATCCGAGTCGTGATCTGAATCCTGATCCGAGTTGTGATAAGAATCCTGATCCGAGTCCTGATCCTAGTCCTGATATGAATCCTGATCCTAGTCCTGATATGAATCCTGATCCAAGTCCTGAAAAGAATCCTGATCTGAATCCTGATCCGAGTCCTGATCTGAAGCCTCATCTGAGTCCTGATATGAATCCTGATCCAAGTCCTGATATGAATCCTGATCCGAGTCCTGATCTGAAGCCTCATCTGAGTCCTGATATGAATCCTGATCCGAGTCCTGATATGAATCCTGATCCTAGTCCTGATATGAATCCTGATCCAAGTCCTGAAAAGAATTCTGATCTGAATCCTGATCCGAGTCCTGATCTGAAGCCTCATCTGAGTCCTGATATGAATCCTGATCCTAGTCCTGATATGAATCCTAATCCGAGTTCTGATATGAATTCTGATCCGAGTCCTGATCTGAAGCCTCATCTGAGTCCTGATATGAATCCTGATTCAAGTCCTGATATGAATCCTGATCCGAGTTCTGATGCAAATCCTGATCCAAGTTTTGACCCTAATGCTGATCCGAACCCAGTGACCAGTGAGGTAAGTAAAAGTCCCATTCATTTTTTTTCTTTAAAGCAAATAATTTTTAATGGTAACATATAAACTTAAAGACAGGCATACTGTGTGTTATGAGGTTGTTTATGAAGGGATTATGCTTCTGTTGTAGCCATCAGCCTGCATTATTATAACCTTTTTAAATAATCTTGTTCAACAGAAGATGGTGGAAAAACTACATTACCTACATCATAAAAACTACACCACAATAGAGTTTTGTCTAGTAAATATATATATGTTGCAATCAATATTTCTGTATATAATCATAATATTAATTTAACTTTATTAATTTGATTTTGATTAAGTCTTAAATCTTTGTCTTTTGTTTCCTTGTAGCTGTTTAGTTAAATTCTTGGCTTTAAACTCTTCAACAAAGGCTTTATATGAAAGATGTGTGTGAAATCATTGAGTCTGAATGGATGCTTGTATCATACTGATGGGCGGCAGTGGGTGTGATGTTTGTTTCTGAGGGTCAGAAAACACTCATTATATGTCAAAGATGTCATTAAATCTGTTTCTGTGTTTGAGAGAATGCGCCGCACGTTCAGACAGTGATCATCAGCAGCGTGTGTTTCTGTGTTAGTGCTGGTGGGCTGGGAGTGTTTGTTGTTGGTTAAATAAGATTCAGACGGTCAGTGTGTGTCTCACAGTGTCAGCTTGCTTTTCCTATAGGTCACACACACAGATGATGGAGGAGAGAGTGTCTCATCCGTTCACTGCGAGGTGTGTGTTCACATGAATCAGAATCATCGTAAACTCTATCTGTGATGTTCACTGCACTTTCACCTGTAAAATGTGTAGCATACTGTGTCATTTTGTGTGTGTGTGTGTGTTTTCTTTAATAGACAAAGGATATCAACAGCAGAAAGAAGCCGGTGAACGGCGTGTGCTCGTGTGTTCCTGAAACGTTAGAGATTCTTCACGCTAAACACACTTCACAGCTTTACAGCGAGGTGAGACGAGATGAGGCCGTCAGAGACACACATCATGATATGAATAAATAAAGATCATCAGCAGATCAGTAAAACATCTTAATACCATAGAAATGCTCTAGAAGTTAGAAAGTCTTGATCATGGGATGAAATGTTGCCAAATGAATATCTTGCTCTGTTTTATTTTCAACACAAATTCTTAAAATAAAGATTGTTCTACTGGAGATTTATCAAAATTACGGTCACTTGTGTGTGTGTGTGTGTGTGTGTGTGTGTTCAGCTGCTGTATCGGGAGGATGGACGCAGGGATCTGTGTGTGAGTCTGTACTCAGTTATGCCTGACACGCCAGACATGGAGTTCGCTCGAGAGATGAGGGACCTGCAGAGTGAGGTAAGATACGCCACAAACATGCTTAGATACACACGCTAGGGTTGGTCCGGTGGCTAATAGACATCATCTGACCCCCTACAACACGCTGTATCCCAGCATCAGCCTGCCATTGAACCACTTTCTAATGCACCATCACTTTTGGTTTCACTTTCACTCATGCTCTGTTTGTACTATAGAGCCGCAGCACCAAAGACCTATAGAATATGTTAAAGGGACTTTGGCAGGAATTACCGCACATTTTACAAAATGATATGTTTGTCAGTGGTGCTCAGTCTTTTGTCATCTTACCTTCTGTTAATGTGGTTAGTGAAATTCCACATACTGTGAAGTAACAGGCGCATGTTAGCAACCATTATTTGTTTTCTGTGCCATTTCTGAATACAGATTCATGCTTCGTTTGCCCCTTCTCCAACCCCCCTCTCTGCCATCACTGCAGACATCGGTGAATCTTGTAGACCAACGCTGATGATGATGGTGGTGATGATGATGTGATGGTGATGATGATGATGATGGTGGTGATGATGGTGATGATGATGATGATGGTGGTGGTGATGTGATGATGATTTTGGTGGTGATGATAATGATGGTGATGATGATAGTGGTTGTGTTTATGATGGTGGTGAGGATGATGATGATGATGATGATTGTGGTGGGGATGATGATGGTAATAATAGTGGTGGTAATGATAATAGTGGTGAGGATGATGATAGTGGTGATTAGGGATGCAACAAAATGAAAAAGAGGAAACCAAAGGCTAAAAACCGAAACACTGAAAGAAATTATGAAATAAATATGATATTATGCCTGCTAAAAGGTTGTAAAATTAAATGTTCTCTAATAAAACAGTGCATTTTGGTAAAAGTGCATTAACAATTTTTTTCTTTGTACTACTACAAGAAAGTTCAGAACAAGAACAAGTGCAACTGCTTCAAAATACAACATTTTCTCTGTAGGCCTTCAACATAATAGTGTATCAAAACAAAGACTGCCATAGCCCATATGTTAACTGTAGAACTTTAACAACAACAAGTGCACCAAGAATTGCCTTGCTCTTTTAAAAACATCCGCCACAGACGGGGGACGTGCTCGGAGGCGTTTTCCTTTTCTGTGCCGTGTTCCTCTCATATTCAGCGTAACGATCAGAATGTTTGGATTTCAGGTGATAAATTAAACATTAAACTCGACGTGGAGAAAGTCTTATAGTGTATAAGTCTTATATCTGATAGTGGTGATGATGATGATGGCGGTGATGATGATGATGGTGGTGATGATGATAGTAGTGGTCGTGATATGGTGGTGGTGATGGTGATGATGATGATCGTGATGTGGTTATGGCGATAGTACTGGTCATGATATGGTGGTGATGGTGATGGTGATGATGATGATGACGATAGTAGTGGTCATGATATGGTGGTGGTGATGGTGATGATGATGATGATGATGACGGTGTTGATGATGTAGTGATGGTGGTTATGGCGATAGTACCGGTCATGATATGGTGGTGATGTTGATGGTGATGATGATAGTGGTGACGGTGATGATCATGATGGTGTTGATGATGGCGATGATGCTTGTGTTTCAGGTCAAATATAAAGCGGACGGGAGGAAGAAGCTGTCCTGTAGTCTGTACTCTCAGCTGCCTGACACGACTGACACGCAACATGCCAAACACATGACAGATCTGCAGAGCGACGTAACACACACACACACACACACACCTTGTGTTCACGTTGTGACGTGACTGTGCTCTCACACCTGTTCTCATTGTGTGACAGAATAAATACAGAGAAGCCGGTCGAAAAAACGCTTCCACGTCTCTGTACTCTCAACTGCCAGAAACCCTGGAGACTCAGCATGCCAAAGAAGCGTACCAGCTACAGAGCCAGGTGCATAAATACAGAAATCAACACTTTTATTCATCAAGAATGTTTTAAATTGATCAAAAGTAACAGCAAAGACATTAAGAATGTTACAATTTTTCATTTCAAATAAATGCTGTACTTTTGAACTTTCTATTAATCTGTGAATTCTGGAAAATAAAATGTATCACGGTTTCCACAAAAATATTTAGCAGCACAAATGTTTTCATCATTGATAATTATCAGAAATGTTTGTTGAGTAGAATGATTTCATATTACACTGACGTAATGACGCTTCACAGAACTACATTTCAGTTCAACACATATTTACAGAGAAAACAGCTGGTTTAAATTCTACCAATATTGAAAAATGTTACTGTATTTGTGATAAATGTTGTATCAGGTGCTGTACAAGGAGGGACAGATGAGTGCATGCGGCTCTCTGTTCTCCACGCTGAGCGACACGCCGGAGATCCAGTTAGCGAGAGAGATCACAGAGAGCGTGAGCGAGGTGAATCAGACGGATGAAGATCACAGCAGGTTTACACTGGCAGATGAAGTGTGTGACATCTCGGTGTGTGTGTGTGTGTGTGTGTGTGTGTAGAATAAATACCGCGAGCAGAGCAAGAAGAGCATCAGCTGCTGCGTTTACTCTCAGCTTCCAGAAACTCCAGAGATGGAGTTCAGCCGGAGCGTCTCTGAGCTGCAGAGTCAGGTGCGTGATCACTGAAGATCATGATGAGGTGTGTGTGTGTGTGTGTGTGTGCAGGGATGGGCAGTATTCATGATCATCTCAAATATAGCATTTTTGTAATATTTATTTGATAGTGTTGATGAACACGGCTTCATATTTTCTATCAAAATACTTTAGCGTCTTATATTTTTAAAGTTTCAAAACACTGTAAAATACTTTGGTTGTCTGCACAATGACATCCGAAAAATCGCCCACTCAGTAGTTCGACTTGTTATCAAGCTATTAATGGGTTTGTGTTCTCTGTACTTCTGTGGCTCTCGATAGATTCAGTGTTTGTAGATTGCTGGATATTGTACCCTAATTGAAGTATGATCACTTTTTTTTTTGCATAACATTTTTGCATATCATTTGCATGAATGACTGCCTGACACATCATGTATTATTATATTTATGATTAACAATCATAAGCTAGTTGCTATGACTACAGGTGCCTTCAGGTCTGCTTATGAATGACTTGTTTGTCATTGAGTCAGTGTAGCTGATGCAAAGTACTCTCTTTATTACCAAACTAAATTTATGATTGATTTCCAGACTGTTAAAAATTAAACTCTTGGTAATCTTAAAACTATCTTTCATCTGGGATATCACAGGAATATGTGAATATTGGTTGTGTATGTCAGATTTATTACTTGGGTAGAGAAAAGCTGTTGCTGTCAAACACTCTTTACAGCTGTGTGTGTGTGTGTGTGTGTGTGTGTGTGTGTGTTCAGGTGAAGTATAAGGAGGACAGTAAGCAGCAGATGAGCAGATCTCTGTACCATCAGCTCCCAGAGACTCTAGAAACTCAACACGCTCGAGACGCCGCTCTCCTCCAGAGCCAGGTACGACTGTGAAACACTCTGTGTATGTGTGTGTGTGTGTGTGTGTGCGTGTGCGCGTGTGTATGTGTGTGCTGACTGATGTGTGTGTGTTCTGCTGTGTGCTCAGCTGAAGTACAGGCAGGGCCGGGCGTCTGTGACGGGCAGCAGTTTATACTCTCTGATGAGCGAGACGCCGCAGAACGAGTTTGTGAAGCAGCAGATGGAGCTCCAGAGTGAGGTGGACGTCATAAGAACAGGACGGATCTCAGTCTGTGTTGTCTTTTCCTGTACAAATATCCTAGTTAATAGTTATATATTTAAAATATGTTTATTTCAATTAGTCTTGAGCAAAGTAAAGTAAATATGTGAATACATTTGAACTATACTTATACTTCATTACTAATATTCAAACCTAGTACTGCTTGTGCACAATGCACATTTCTTAATATTAAGCCTTAAATGTGTTAAAAAATATCAGTTCAGTATAACACAAGTACAACTGCACCATATTTTTATTAAGTACATAAATATGTGAATGTATGTGTCGTGTACTTGGCATGAAATATATTTTAAATACATTGTTTTTACTGGGTTATCCAAACTTAGGCTTAAAACAAAGACAAAAAGCAACTTAAAAGAGACTTCAAAGTGGAAGCCAAACTTTGTTATAAAAGTAAAACAAAATAAGAATAGTGTGAATTTAGTGTGAATTTAGAGTTTTTTAATGCATTTTTATTAGCACTGTCAAATGATTAATTGCATCCAAAATAAAGTTTTTGTTTACATTATATATGTGTGTGTTTTGTGTGTATTTGTAATGTATATAAATACACACACACAGGCATGTATATATTTAAGAAAAATAATATAAATATATATTTTAATATTGTGTACTGTGTATATTTATTAACAAAATCTTTTCTTTTAAATGAATTGTTTGACACCTCAAATATTTATATATAAATAAAGTATTATATATATAAATAGATTATTTTATGTTATACTGTTTGAGAAGCGCTGATCTGAAATCTTCTTTATGTTTGTGTTTTCAGTGGTGTTCATGTTGAAGTGTTTTCATCTGTGTTTGTGTGTTTCAGTTGAAGTATAAAGCTGACTTGCAGGAAAACTCCAGTAATCTGTACTCGCTCATGCCCGAGACGCTGGACACACAGTTCGCCAAACACACCACCGAATTACAGAGTGACGTATGAATTAACTGAGACTCGTCAGATCAACAATAAATCAGTCACTGTCCCTGATCACCATAGCAACACCCTAACAACTGCTCTGAAACACAACTTTGGAAACACCTTAGAGACTACCATAGAGACTGCCATAACAAACAGACCAAATACTCTGTTGCTTTAAAAGTGCTTTATGAATTAAATGAACTGAAATAGCAACCCCTAACAACCACTCTGAAACACATCTCCAGAAACACCATAGAGACCACCATAGCAACCCCTTGACAGCCACTCTAGAAACACAACTTTAGAAACACCCTAGAGACCGCCATAGCAACCCCTTAACAACCACTCTGTAAGCGAGTAAACCACTCCTCTAGCAACCTCCTAACAACAATCCAGAGCACCCTAGCAACCCCATAAGTCATCTCTGAGCCCAGGTCTTTCAGAGGTCAGGACTGTGACTCGTGTTGACCTCAGGTGAAGTATAAGGAGGACAGTAAGCAGCAGATGAGCAGATCTCTGTACCATCAGCTCCCAGAGACTCTAGAAACTCAACACGCTCGAGACGCCGCTCTCCTCCAGAGCCAGGTACTGCTGAACACGTCACGCCTCCGCACACGCACCTGACCCCCGTCTGACCTTCGTCTGACCTTCTGTTCTCAGGTGGCCTATAAAGACGTCAAGAAGAGCGATTTCTCAGGCTCCTCCTTCACTGCGGTTCCAGACTCGTCAGAGATGAAGTTTGTGCAGCAGATCTCGCACGTGCTCAGTGAGGTGCGTCTGGTTTCACTGCAGCTTCGTGAGGCTGAGCTTCACGCGTGAACTCATCTACATGTGTTTCAGAAAGAGTACCGCGAGGAGGGCCGCAGGAGCCTCTCGTCCAGCGCTTACTCTCAGCTGCCCGAGACTCCAGAGACACGGCTCGCTAGATCCATGACGGACCTGCAGAGCGAGGTCAGCTAACACAGTTACAATACATCATCTTCAAATAAAGAGCTGTCTCATCAGTGAGCTGTGTTTCCTTCAGGTGAAATATAAGGCGTCTGGGAAGAAGCAAGCGAGTGACTCGCTGTACGCCGTGCTGCCAGAGACGCTGGACACGCAACACGCTAAACACGCCACGGCGCTCATCAGCGAGGTAAGAGTCGTGTGTTCAATCTCCCTGAGATCCCTGCTCTGGCTAAAGACTCATGCTTTATCTGTTCAGGTGAAATACAAAGAGGACGGCAGACAGAACATGTCCAGCCCGTTGTTCACTCGCCTGCCAGAGACGCTGCAGACGCAGACGGCCAGAGACATCGCAGACGCACAGAGTCAGGTCAGCTCATCCTCACTAGATAGGGCACTGCTTCGGGGTTACACCTGAAGAGCGTCCTCTGAATGAATCAGAGACAGAGTGATGAGGGCTTGGAGCAAAAATGCCACCAAAATTTGTGTATCCAGGTGTGTGTGTGTGTATGTGTTTATGTATGTCCAGGTGTGTGTGTGTGTGTTTATGTTTATGCATGTTCAGGCGTGTCAAGGTGTGTGTGTGTGTGTGTGTGTGTGTTTATGCATGTTCAGGTGTGTCAAGGTGTGTGTGTGTGTGTGTGTGTGTGTGTGTTTATGCATGTTCAGTTGTGTCAAGGTGTGTGTGTGTGTGTGTGTGTGTTTATGTTTATGCATGTTCAGGTGTGTCAAGGTGTGTGTGTGTGTGTGTGTTTATGCATGTTCAGGTGTGTCAAGGTGTGTGTGTGTGTGTGTTTATGCATGTTCAGGTGTGTCAAGGTGTGTGTGTGTGTGTGTGTGTGTGTTTATGCATGTTCAGGTGTGTCAAGGAGTGTGTGTGTTTATGCATGTTCAGGTGTGTGTGTATGTGTCTAAAAGTAAAACCTGACATTTTTGACTTTGTGAGGACATTTGGTTGGTCCTCACAAGGGGAAAAAAATCTTAAAAATACAAAATTAAGTTCTTTGGTAAGAAGTTTTCTGTGACGGTAGGTTTAGGGGTAAGGTTGATGTAGGGCGATGTTGTTAGGTCAGTATAAAAACAATAGAAATCTTGTCTTGTCTCTTTGTTTGATTTCTGAATGATTTCAGTTGATGCTGATAACAGCCAGTAGTCTCTTATTATTCCAGTTGAATTATTTTTTATGTAATAATTAGACATTGAAGATGTTGTGTACTTTTTATTAAGAAAATCGTGAAGAGACCCCAGGAACTCAGATAAATATGTCTTGTAATGGAGTGAAGGAATCTGTGCTCATTACATACAGCTGCTGTTTGAATACTGATCATCACGTGTGCTCAGGTCAGATACAAGCAGAACCACGAGCAGGTCAGTCTGTATTCACTCCTGCCGCACACCGCTGACACTGAGTTCTCCAAACACATGAGCGACGTCCAGAGCGAGGTAACACACGTGTAACTGTATCACTGACCGAAGTGAAGTTGGGAGTGTGTGTAAGCTCTTTGGGTGTTTCAGCTTCTGTACAAGCAGGAGGGAAAGAAGGAAGCGGAGAGTAATCTGTACAGCCTGATGCCGCAGACGCTGCAGACCGAACACGCTAAAGACGCCTACGAGCTGCAGAGTCATGTATGTGCGCCCCGTCACGGACAGAGCTCAGCGTGTGTGTGTGTGTGTGTGAGATGAGGAAGCGTGTGTATTGACGCATGACTGTGTATGTAGGTTAAATATAAAGAGAAGAACAGAACAGATGTGTCTCTTTACACCCGTCTGCCTGAGATTCAGGAAACAGAACGTGCCAAGCGCTCCGGAGAGCTGCTCAGTGAGGTACACACACACACACACACACACACACACACACACACACACACACACACACACCACTGACCACAGACACACACACACATCACAGATCACACACACCACAGATCACACACACACACACACACACCACAGATCACACACCACTGACCACAGATCAAACACACACATACACACCACAGATCACACACACACCACAGATCACACACACACCACTGACCACAGACACACAAACATCACAGATCACACACACACACCACAGATCACACACACACACACACACACCACAGATCACACACACACCACAGATCACACACACACACCACAGATCACACACACACACCACAGATCACACACCACTGACCACAGATCAAACACACACATACACACCACAGATCACACACACACCACTGACCACAGACACACACACATCACAGATCACACACACACCACTGGCCACAGACACACAAACATCACAGATCACACACACACACCACAGATCACACACACACCACAGATCACACACACACACACCACAGATCACACACACACCACTGACCACAGACACACACACACCACAGATCACACACCACTGACCACAGATCACACACACACCACTGACCACAGACACACACACACCACAGATCACACACCACTGACCACACACACATACACACCACAGATCACACACACTGGTGAGCGTCTCACTGACCGCAGGTGTGTGTCTTCTGCAGGTGAAGTATAGAGAGGCTGTGAAGAAGGACCTGTCCTCTCCGCTGTACTCACAGATGAGTGACCCCGCAGTGATCCAGCGGCTCCGAGATCTGACCGCACTACAGAGTCAGGTAACACACACACACACACCTGGACACACACTCACACCTGGACACACACACACACACACACACACCTGGACACACACACCCACCTGGACACACACACCCACCTGGACACACACTCACACCTGGACACACACACACACCTGGACACACACTCACACCTGGACACACACACACACCTGGACACACACTCACACCTGGACACACACACACACACACCTGGACACACACACCCACCTGGACACACACACTCAATCCAGAAGAACTGTATTTCCGAGACGCTTCAAGAAAGATACCTGCTAAGCTCCTGAGAAACTCTGCTCAAGAGCACTGAAGATAAAAGCTGCTTTCAGAGATGATCACACAGAGATGCTCACAACAAATGATGATTAATTAAAATTAAGACATTATTTTATTTACAGTTTTTTTACATAAGTGCCTCAAACATCTGTAGCTCTGCAGATATCTTTCTTGAAGCGTCTCGGAGACACAGTTCTTCTGGACTGAATCTGTCTCAGTTTGTTCTGGTTCTTCAGACAGACTGATGATGATCAGATCAGATCTTAAACATCTCGCTGGATTATTGTAAGTAATGGCTAAATGAATGTTTCCTGCTGACGATCTTTAGCAGAAGATAGAAATAACTCACTATTTGCTGATAATGCTGGTGTTCTAATCATTTTGGCCAGTGCTGTATATTCTGTAATTCTGCTGCTTGTTCATCGCTGAGATCTTTCTAACAGTGCAGCAGATATCACTCTATACCTCCAGTAATACTTCTCTGTGAGCTGAGACTGAAGTGATCAAACATATAATGATGGAGAGCTGAAGAAACAGAGTCTCCTCAGAAGATGTGAGATGTTTTGGAGGAACAGTGAAAGTAAAGCTCCTCAAAAGATCCTGAAGATCAGATTCTTCTAGAAAATGATTGACGGAGGATCAAGTAAAGACAGTAAGAGTTGATCTGGAGATATGACCTTTACTTGATCAGAATCAGTCCAGATCTGACCCCAGAAGAGCTTCTACAACTACACTGAAAGAGTTTGACTGGATCAAAACGAGTTTAACAGCAGAGTTTTGATCATCGGAGAAAATCCATGATCAGATATGACTTCTATGGTTAAACGAGCAGATACTGATGTGTTTCAGGTTCAGTATAAGACTGAAGGACAGAAGATGATGAGCTCCAGCGTTTATTCTCAGATGGCTGAGACTCCAGAGACAGAGTTCATGAAGAAACTGACTGAACTCCAGAGCGACGTGAGCATGAACACACACACACATGCCCGCACACACACACACACACACGCATGCACGCACACACATATACACACAGACACACACATTCATTTTTGTAAAAAGAAAACTACTCACATTTTTACATTTACAAAAAACATTAACCCTGTATGGTGAAAACGCTTCTAAATCATACAGAGTGAGTCTAAACATGTCAGTATTTTCCTGTAAGAGGTACGTTTAGGTGTAGAACAATAACAGTATAAAAACATTACACCTACAGGCATAGCCTCAAGGATAACTGACCAGACGTGTGTGTGTGTGTGTTCAGGTGAAGTATAAGGAGGACAGTAAGCAGCAGATGAGCAGATCTCTGTACCATCAGCTCCCAGAGACTCTAGAAACTCAACACGCTCGAGACGCCGCTCTCCTCCAGAGCCAGGTACTGCTTCATCATCATCATCATCAGTTCCCAAGAATCAAGTATTTGATAAAGCACCTTCATTTAATGATTGTTGTTATCAAGGTGTTCTGTAGGCTGCTGATTAATTAAGAAGAATGAGAGTAGATCAGATGTAAGGGATCTGCAGCACAAACACACTCGGAGCTGGAGCTGTGGTCAGTCTGAGCTCTAGGTTAGTGCTGGTTGAGTTAGTGACCCGTCTGTCTGTGGTTTCAGGTCAAGTATAAAGAGAAGCCGGACTCCTCGTCTCTTTACTCTCGTCTGCCCGAGACGCCCGAGACTCGACTGGCCAGAGAGCTGACGGACGCCTGCAGCGAGGTACGGCTCTGAAGGGTCATGTGAGCGGTCAGTTAGTGGTCAGTTAGTGGTCAGTTAGCGGTCAGCGGGTTATCAGCAGGTTATTTTAACTCTACAGGTCAGATATAAGGAGGAGGGGAAGAGAGAGGTGTCGTCCTGTCTGTACTCACATCTACCCGAGACGCCGGAGACACAGTTCAGCAGACAGCAGACTGAGCTCCAGAGTCAGGTAAACACTGTGTGTGTGTGTGTGTGTGTGTGTGTGTGTGTGTGTGTGTGTGTGTTATACTGACGGTGTGTGTTGTTCTGCTGTGTGTGTGTGTGTGTGTGTGTGTGTGTGTGTGTGATATTGATAGTTTGTTTTGTTCTGCTGTGTGTGGGTGTGTGATACTGACGGTGTGTTTTTCTGCTTTGTGTGTGTTGTTCTGCTGTGTGTGTGTGTGTGTGATGTTGATGGTGTGTTGTTCTGCTGTGTGTGTGTGTGTGTGTGTGTGTGTGTGTGTGTGTGTGTGTGTGTGTGATATTGATAGTTTGTTTTGTTCTGCTGTGTGTGGGTGTGTGATACTGACGGTGTGTTTTTCTGCTTTGTGTGTGTTGTTCTGCTGTGTGTGTGTGTGTGTGTGTGTGTGTGTGTGTGTGTGTGTTGTAGAATCAGTACCGGAGAGAGACGCAGGAGGATCTGTCTCACTGTCTTTACTCTCAGCTTCCTGAGACGCTGCACACACAGTTTGTGAAGGACGTGTCTCCTCTCATCAGTGAGGTGATCATCATTCATCACACACACTCTCTGTTGTTGCTGAAGAAGCTGATTGTTCACACACAGAAACATCTGTGGACCCTTAAAGGATAAGTTTTTTTTATTCTGGAAGAGGACGTATCTATTAAGTCTACATTAAAACACAAAAATGGCATTTATATATACTGTATATATATGTCTGTTTGGGAGAGGAAAAGGTGTATTACTCTGTGGGCTGCGTCTCAAACGCTTCTGTATCTCGGAGCTGATAAGTGGCTATAGTTAGACGCTCCGCTCGTGAGTCACTGCAGGAGAGAAACTGACGATCTGTGCTTTAGTGTGGAGAGCAGTATCAAACACATGATGTTGTTTAGTAATCACAGCGAGACCTGAAATGATTCATCGAGTCAAGTCACATTTATTTATACAGTGCTTTTTACAGTACACTTTGTGTTAAAGCAGCTTCTCTGCGATAAACAGGAAGATAACAGTGTTAATGTTTTTCAGATGAAGCTCGGTGTTCAGATCTCTTCTGACCTGCCAGCCTAAAGGCAGTTTGACACGAGGCAGGAAATATCTGCTATACTGTAAAAAAGGCCAATTAATTAGAAATAAATTCTAATTATTATGAAGATAAACAAGGTGGTTTTAAGAACACAGATAAATTATACATGGTCACAGCTGAGTGTTTACTGTTGTAGTGTTTTCTTATTCAAAACATTTCTGTCTTATTCAGTTAATAATAGCTGGAAGCATTTGTTTCTATTAGAGATTCGCTGGTGATGCGTGAGTTTTATTTTACTAGGTTTGTATTTTACTGTGTTATTGCATCCCTACTGTTTACTTAATACAGTTCTTAACAATCAATCATTTCTTAACAATCAATACAGTTCTTAACAATCATAACACTGTATAACAGGAATAGCACAGAGCTGTGTGTGACTGAGTTCAGACCCTGAGTTCTAGAAATTATTTAACATTAAATCCTAAACTTTGCACATTGAGCAGTTATGATTTTGACACTAGCCATCAAGGAACAGGTAATAATGAAGCTAAATAAAAATATATGACTGAATAGTAAAGGAATGGTTCACCAAAAAATTACAATTACAGCATATTTTATTTTATTCACCCCGAAGCCATCCTAGGTGTTTATGACTTTCAGACGAACACAGGCTGTCCTGGCCCTTCCAAGCTTAGTAATGCTGATGGATAGCAGACATTATTTTGAAGCTCTGTAAATCATATATATATCCACAAGTACTGCGACGTAAAAAACTAACCTACACACCAGTGGTCGGCAACAGACAGCCCGTCGGCCAAAACTGAAAGTCATATTCACCTAGAGTGTCTTCAGGGGGAGTAAAATATGGGGTAATTTTCATTTTTGGGTGAACTATTCCTTTATTAATAACATGTATGCTTATTGATGTTTCAGAGCAAATACAGAGAGTCTGGTAAGAAGGAGAGCAGCACGTCTCTCTATCACACGCTTCCAGAAACGAAAGACACGCAACACGCCAGAGACGCCTCGGAGATCCAGAGCGAGGTGCACAGAGTCTTCATCTCATTTGGAGCAGATTCAGAGCGCTCAATGAAGGGCTGGGGATCAATTCAGATTGATATGAATCAATACTGTGAATCAGTGTTCTGAATCAGTGTTCTGAATCAGTGCTTTGAATTAGTACTATGAATCAGTACTGTGAATCAGTGCTCTGAATCAGAACTATGAATCAGTACTATGAATTAGTGCTTTGAATTAGTACTATGAATCAGTACTGTGAATCAGTGTTCTGAATCAGTACTTTGAATCAGTACTGTGAATCAGTGTTCTGAATCAGAACTATGAATCAG
Organism: Puntigrus tetrazona; assembly: GCF_018831695.1. Classification (NCBI taxonomy): domain Eukaryota; kingdom Metazoa; phylum Chordata; class Actinopteri; order Cypriniformes; family Cyprinidae; genus Puntigrus; species Puntigrus tetrazona. The sequence goes on along the minus strand of NC_056722.1, from coordinate 5,891,888 downwards.
TACTGTGATTCAGTGTTCTGAATCAGTGCTCTGAATCAAAACTATGAATCAATACTATGAATCAGTACTGTGAATCAGTGCTCTGAATCAAAACTATGAATCAGTGCTTAGAATCAATACTGTGAATCAGTTCTGTGAATCAGTACTCTGACCAAGCTTCATTTCTGCCATTACATAACTGCCTGATAGCTTTAAAAATATGGTTGGATCAGAATAATTTTTCTCTCAATGAAAATAATACTGAGATTGTTGTGTTTGGTCTTCCTGGGGATCTAAGTGTTTGTGTAGAAGCACAAGGATTTAGGATTGTATATTTGTCCATCTACCAGGATTTTTGATAGTGCTTTTAAATGTAAAAAAACAGATTAGTTCTGTTATTAAAGCCATTTTTTTAATGGAGAGCTCAGCTCTTAACTGGAACCGAAAAGTATGAGCACATTACCCCAGACTTAGCTTCAGTACACTGGCTTCCTGTCTGCTTCAGGGTTGAGTTTAAGGTTTTATTGTTTTGTTTTGAAGATTTTAAATAGGTTGCTGCCTTCATATTTATCAGAGCTTTTACATGTCCACACTCCTGTTAAAGCACTGAGCTCGTCCAATCAGGTGCTCCTGGGTGTCCGAGAGCCAGATAAAAAAATGAGCTGACCAGGCTTTGTCATTGGTGGCACTGAATATGTGCAATGCTTTACCTGTTGCTTAAAACACACCTATATTCACTGGCTTTTATTTTAAATGGAGCTGAGACATGTTGACAATATTAATGTAATGTTTATGTGTGATCTTTTCTGCACATTCTGAAGCACTTTGGTCAATCATGATTGTTTTTTAAATGTGCTATAAATACATTTGAACTGAATTGAATCAGTGCTCTGAATCAGTGCTTTGTATTGTAGTTAAATTGAGTCTTAAGACCACACAAAAGTAGCCTAATATATTTCTATCCCAGTTTCTTCACGTTAAACCAAACTTTTATTTTGACGGGTTGCTGTGAAGAACTCGCAGCTGCTGTGCAAGTGACATAACAGTATTTTTTTTTTTTTTTAATTAAATGATAAAATGCTAATGAAGCTTCTGTTTCTCTTCCATAGGTCAAATATAAAGAAGGGAAGAAGCTGCAGTCGAGCAGTGTTTACTCTCAGCTGCCGCAGACGCCGCAGACGCAGTTCGCTGCTAAAGTCTCTGAGCTGCAGAGCGACGTAACACACACACACACACACACACACACTCCATCGTCCGGATCACACACATCCTCAATAAACACGTGAATCTGTTTTGCAGAATAAATACAGAGAGGAGGGTAGGAAGAGCGTCTCCAGCTGCCTTTATTCCCAGCTGCCCGAGACGCCAGAGACCCAGTTTGTCCGAACAGTGACTGAACTACAGAGCGACGTGAGCAAACGACTCACATGAATCAAAACAATCACTTAACATGCATTATGTCTGTGTCCACCTCACTTTAAATCCTGGGTTTATGTTTGCAGACATATCAATCAGGCAATGTGAACCTAAAGATAACTTTTGTCAGTATTTACACTTACATTTAATCATTTGCAGGTGATTTTTACCAAAGCGACTTGCAAATGATACATAAAGCGTTTCATCTCACAGAGACAGAGGAAGTGCTCGTAATACCAGCCTCAGGTACTGTTCAAAAAAGAACAAGCTAGACAGGAAGAAGTCAGGTAGTGTTGAAAGAGATGAGTTTTTAGCTTGAAGACTGACACAGATCCAGCTTCGGAGTGAGAAGATCATTCCACCAGTTAGGAGCGCTGAAGGAGAATGTTCTGGAGAGAGATTTCGAGCCTCTCTGTGATGGTACCACGAGACATCCCTCATTCACAGATCTCTTCTGGAGGGGATGTAGATTCCTAATCAAGCAGCAGAGTCTTGAATAAAGAGATAAAGAGTAGTGTAACAACTTTAGATGTTCTCCAGGTAGCCTGAGATCCGTGCAGCTAGCGTTGGATCATCTGGCTGAAAAGAGAAGTAGAGCTGTGTGTCATCGGCGTGTTTGTGTGCTTTCAGAGTAAATATAAAGAGGCAGGAAGGAAGCAGACGTCTGGTGCTCTCTATTCTCTTCTGCCGGAGACTCTGGAGACTCAACACTCCAGAGACATCACAAACCTCCTGAGTCAGGTAAAAGATCCGCGTAAAGATCCGTATAGGAGCCACGAATAAACACACATGAACATTTGCTCTGATTTCAGACGAAATACAAAGAGGCTGCGAAGAAAGAGGCTTCTGCCAGTCTGTATGCTCTTCTGCCAGAGACGACTGAGACTCAGCACGCCAAAAACATCTCTGATCTCCTGAGCGAGGTGTGTGTGTGTGTGTGTGTGTGTGTGACTTCCCATCCACACTGACTGAATCATTTCATATCCTGACTCACTGAATTGTTGCACATTCTGACTCAGTAAATGATTCCATATATTGACTCGTTTCATATGTTGACTCTGTGATTGTTTCCTCTCAGAATAAATACAAGCGGAGCGGCAAACAGGAGAACAGCAGCAGTATTTACTCTCAGCTGCCGCAAACACAGGAAACACAGTTTGCCAAACAGATGGCGGAGCTTCAGAGTGATGTGTGTGTGTGTGTGTGTGTGTGTGTGTGTGTGTGTGTGTGTGTGATGCTGATGATGTGTTGTTCTGTCATGTGTGTGTGTGTGTGTGTGTATGTTTGAGGCTGATGTTGCGTTGTTCTGCTATGTGTGTGTGTGTGTGAGACACTGACAGTGTGTTGTTCTGCTGTGTGTGTGTGTGTGTGTGTGTGTGTGTGTGAGAGATACTGACAGTGTGTTGTTCTGCTGTGTGTGTGTGTGTGTGTGTGTGTGTGTGTGTGTTGTAGAATCAGTACCGGAGAGAGACGCAGGAGGATCTGTCTCACTGTCTTTACTCTCAGCTTCCTGAGACGCTGCACACACAGTTTGTGAAGGACGTGTCTCCTCTCATCAGTGAGGTGATTGATTATATTATGATAACTATAAACCACAAACAGAAGATGTATAATTATTGTTATTATTCTTGGTGCAACCTGGCTTTTAAAGTTAGTATAAAGGTAACCTAATGCTGTCCAAAGGTGTTTTAATGAGCTGTGTGAATATTAATGATATGCAAATGTGTCACTGTAGAATAAATATAAGGAGGATGGAAAAAAGGAGTTGCAGAAGTGCTTGTACGCCCAGCTGCCTGAAACCAGCGAAACACAACACGCCCGAGAGCTGACACAACTCTACAGTCAAGTAAACACACACAGATCAGTACTCTACTTCGGTGCTCTGAATCAGGGCTATGAATCCATGTTCTGAATCTGTACTCTGACTCAATACTCTGAATCATTACTTTGAATCAGTGCTCTGAATCAGTACTCTTAATCAGTGTTGTGAATAAGTTCTGAGAATCAGTTCTTTGAATCAGTGCTCTGATTCAGTGTTTTGAATCAGTTGTCTGAATCAGTGTTGTGACTCACTACTTTGAATCAGTTCTCTGAATCAGTGCTCTGAGTCAGTTCTGTGCTAATTGTTTGTTGTTTTGGGCAGAAGAGCTACAGAGACTCTCCGGACGCTCAGGTGTGTTTGTACACTCAGATGCCGCAGACCATCGAGACGGTGTTCGCTAAAGAAGTGTCCAAACAGCAGAGTGACGTGAGTGAGATCATGTGTTATTCACCCATCTGTGTGTGTGATCACTGGATCACAAACAACGACCTCGCCATTGTGTTTGCTGTGTGTGTGTGTGTGTGTGTGTGTGTGTGCGTGCGTGTGTGTGTGTGTGTGTGTGTGTGTGTGTGTGTGTGTGTGTGTGTGTGTGTGTGTGTGTGTGTGTGTGTGTGTGTGTGTGTGTGTGTGTGTGTGTGTGTGTGTGTGTGTGTGTGTGTGTGTGTGTGTGTGTGTGTGTGTGTGTACGTGGGTTTCAGCAGCTATGCATCACTGACAGGCAAAGCTCAGTGACTTACTGCCCAAAACAAAAAATTTTATTTTTTAACTTTTTATTTTAATTTAGTTTGTGTAATTGTGTTTATTGATGTGAAATTTATTAGCATTTACTGTTTCCATTTAGCTTTTTTTGGTTATTATTTTTGTATTTCAGTTTTAGTTTAAGTTTTTCATTTTTTATTTATATTTTATTTCAGCTTCATTTCAGCTACTGAAAACAACCTAACAACCAGTTACTGAATGTCCGTATGTGTCACATTCTGTGCTGATCGATTTATAGTCATTGTGTGTGTGTGTGTGTGTGTGTGTGTGTGTGTGTTTCATAAAGTTGTGTGTGTAATCAGTTTTGTTTCTTTGTAGAAACTCTACAAAGAGAAGTTTAACTCAGAGAAAGGCAAATCAACTTACTCACAGATGAAGGATCTGCCTGACGTCACACACGCTATACAGGTCAACAAACACCAGAGCGATGTAAGAACACACACACACACACACACACACACACACACACACACACACACACACACACACACTATACAGGTCAACAAACACCAGAGCGATGTAAGAACACACACACACACACACACTATACAGGTCAACAAACACCAGAGCGATGTAAGAACACACACACACACACACACACACACACACACACACACACACACACACACACACACTATACAGGTCAACAAACACCAGAGCGATGTAAGAACACACACACACACACACTATACAGGTCAACAAACACCAGAGCGATGTAAGAACACACACGTATGTTTTGAAGCAGTGGGGACAGGAGGAGGGTTCTTCTTGTAGAAGCTGTGATGCTGCGGTGATCTGCTCTGACTTTCAGTGTTGTGTTGTTGAAGGTGGAGTATCGCAGAGGAAAAGAGGAGCTTCATAAATACAGCGAGGTGCTGGACAGACCGGACATCCGGAGCGCCACACACGCCAGCAGACTGGCCAGCGACGTGAGCGATGCTCCTCCCACCAGTTTGTGTGTGTGTGTGTGTGTGTGTGTGTGTGTGTGCTCTGCAGTAATGCGTCTTCTCCTCACAGGTTCTCTACAGGAGTAAAGCAGAGGTGTTTGACCAGCGAGCGCTGCTGGAGCGACCCGACATACAACACGCCAGAGACGCCTCACGACTGGCCAGCCAGGTACCACACACACCACCTGACCTGATGACCCTAGTCCTCCTCTCATCACTGCTCTCTGCTCGTGTGTGTCTGCAGGTCACCTACAAGAAGAAGCTTGAGAAGCCTCAGTACAACCCCAGCGAGTGTGTGAGCTTCAAACACACACAGGCCGCATCGGCTCTGGCTAGTCAGGTGACACACACACACACACACACAAAAAATATATACATTTAAAAACCTAAATATCCCTCCCAGAAATTGTTTTGAATTAAAATCTTCACACAGCTTCACACACACACACACACTCTCTCTCTCTTATACACACACACTCACAGACACACACACACACTCTCTCTCACACACACTCTCTCTCACACACACTTTCTCTCACACACACTTTCTCTCGGTCTGAATGGTTGTCCAGGATGATCTATTCTCTCCATTTAGCTCAGTTGTGTTTTGTGTCTGATTCCTGCCAAACTGCACTGGTGTCCATGGAAACACTTTCACAGCCGTTTGAGGAGATTCTCCCGTCTTAAGTCATTTATGTGTGTGTGTGTGTGTGTGTGTGTCCCACAGGTGAAGTACAGTCAGAAGAAGCTGCAGGCTGTCACTGATTTACCCAACCTGCTTCATCTGGGTCATGTGCTTCATGCCAGCAAACTCCAGAGCAGCGTAAGACTGACTCTCTGCTGCTTCAGCATCGCTCGCTCGCTGTGATAACGGAGGGCTCTGATTGGCTGAACTGTCTGTCCGTCAGGTGGAGTACAGGAAGAAGTACGAGCAGTCCAAGGGGCGGTACCTGCTCGCTCTGGACACGGCTGAACAGCGCCACCATCAGGAGAACTCTGTGCTGCACAGCCAGGTCTCTAGTACACACTTACTCGGATTTCAAATTACTCTATTTTTGTTGTTTAGTTGGAATTTTACAGTTTTAGTAATTTCATCAGGTCTCTTTGTCTTTATAGTTGTGATTGTTTTTATTTCCTCATTTCAGCTTTAGACATTATTCTAATCTGAAATAAAATATTAAAAACATTAATTGTCAATGCAAACTTTTCCGGTTTCTTTTAGGTAGAATAAACTAGAATAGAATAGAATGAACTTTGAAATAATAAAAATTGAAATAATAAAAAATAAACATTTTATTGTAATCAAAGTTTGTTTTATTTAACCTGACAGCTGTAATAACAGTGAATATGAAATGAGGATGAGACTGATGTGGAGAGTTAATCATGTATGTGATGATCAGGTCAAATATAAAGAAGAATACGAGAAGAGCCGAGGAAAGTCTCAGATGGAGTTTGTGGACACACAGACATATAAAGTGTCCAAGGAAGCACAGAAGATGCAGAGCGAGGTGTGTGTGTGTGTGTGTGTGTGTGTGTGTGTGTGTGTGTGTGTGTGCGTGCTTCTCTGTGTGTGTGTGTGTAAGTGTGTGTGTGTGTGTGTGTGTGTGTGTGTGCTTCTCTGTGTGTGTGCGTGCTTCTCTGTGTGTGTGTGTGTGTGTGTGTGTCTGTGTCTGTGTGTCTCTGTGTGTGTGTGTGTGCTTCTCTGTGTGTGTACCTCTGTGTGTGTGTGTGTGTGTGTGTGTGTCTTTTTTGTCTCTGTGTGTGTTTCTGTGTTTGTTTGTCTGTGTGTGTGTGTGTGAGAAGAAGCTGTGTGCTGAAGCTGTGTATCTGCTCACAGAAGGAGTATCGTAGGGAGTATGAGAGTCAGATGAGAGGGAAGGTTCAGCTGGAGGTGGATCAGACACCGGTTTATCTGACGGCTCGTAACGCCAGCAGCCTCGTTAGTGAGGTAACATCTCCATTCAGTCACAGAGATGATGAACACTGATGTGCAGAAGTAGCATCATAGAATGAATCTGATTGACTTCTTCATGTCTGAGTGTGTGTGTGTGTGTGTCAAACAGAAGGAGTATCGTAAGGATCTAGAACAGGAAGTGAAAGGGAAAGGCCTGACAAGTCTCGAGGAAACACCAGATCTGCTGCGGGCGAAAAACGCTGGACACATTCTGAGTGAGGTACATACACACTCTCTCTCACACACACACACACACAGACTCTCTCACACACATACAAGCTTCATCGTGTGTTTTCTGCTGCTGCAGAAAGAGTATCGTAAGGATCTTGAGCGTGAGATCAGAGGGAAGGGAACCGACATCACCGCAGACAGCCTGGAGATCCAGAGAGCGAAGAAAGCGTCTGAGATCAGCAGCGACGTGAGTGACGGATCAAACACACACACACTAACAGAGACAGAGACGCAGCCTGAGCGGGTGTGTGTGTTTGTTTCAGGTGTCATACAGACAGGCGTCTCAGCACCGAGAATCATCGTACGGTACAGTGACAGACACACCTGCGCTGCTGCACGCCGCTTACCTGAGAGACGTCTACAGTCAGGTCACATGACACACACACACACACACACACCTGAACTCTGTCTGCAGTACCAGGTAGAGCTGGTGTTCACGTATGTGTGTGTGTGTGTGTGTGTGTGTGTGTGTAGAAGAAGTACCGTGGTGACATGGAGCGTCTTAAGGGCTCATGTTCTGCAGAATCAGACACACCAGAGATCCAGAGAGTGAAGAACAACCAGCGCAACATCAGTGCTGTGAGAGACACACACACACACACACACACACACACGCAGAGACACAGAAAGAGACACACACATACAGACACAAAGAGAGAGAGACACTCATACACAAACACACACACTTACTGTTCCTACTGATCATACTGTTTATTGTGTGTGTGTGTGTGTGTGTGTAGCTCTTCTACACGTGGGACTCGCGGCTGATGAAGGGTCTGACGTCATCGATCGCTGACACTCCAGAGATCAGACTGGCCCGAGAAAACTGCAAGAACATCAGTGACGTGAGTTTGATCATGTGACACGGTCTCAGCTGGCCCCTCCCACCTCATCTGCATATCATTTGCTTGTGTTCAGCTTTACAATCTTTTTCTGTAAAACTTTGAGAATCGAAGAGAATTATTCTTATTCATTCCCAATGGCAAAATGTTTTCATTGTTTCAGACAAACCAAATTGATGCTCCTTTGTCAAAAAAAAAAATATATTTTGGGATGTTCATATATTTTACTGTAAACACACACACACACAGGTTCAGTACAGGGATTCGGTCGGATCCGGAACAGCCGTCACTGACACTCCTGAGATGGAGCGTGTGCGCAGGAACCAGCAAAACATCAGCGACGTGAGTCTCTGTGTGATTGACACCTGTCAGTCATCTGAGTCTGATCCACATCTTCATCATCATCATCCTCCTCCTGCAGGTCAAATATAAGAAAGCTGTGGATCCGGTCAGTGTGGGAGTGACACCAGAGCTGGAGAGAATCAGACAGAACCAACAGAACATCAGCAC
>NC_056722.1:5828428-5878428 GCF_018831695.1 Puntigrus tetrazona | reverse complement strand
GGGCATGAGAATCAGATAAATTAATGTCTGATAGAGAATGGAGGTTAATAATAACAAATAATTATTTGATGATAGTTGAATGAAGTTAGTTTCATCATCTTTCTTTAATTTTAAGTGTTTTTGATGCGTGATCGCTGTTATGATATTAATGTTCTTCATCAGCCAAAACACTTTACTAGAAGACTTCCGTCTCGCTGACTAGTTCTGGAGTGAACTAGTAGATCTGTTGATTCAGGTTGAGAATCAAGGGGGTTGTTTACTAACCAGTAAGAGTTAGTTTAGTTTCTGAACAGATTCACAAAGTTTGTCAGCAGTTCAGATCTGCACAAAAGCCATGTGACGTAGAAAACAATCATCTACTGTACGTAGAAACCACTTTTTTCTAATGTTTGTTGATTTTGAAAGTGTTCTGAAGAGGAGAATTGGTCAAATGTGAACGGTGTTAGTGGTTCACGCTTCTGTTCATCACAGGTGTGCCGTTCACTTTAACTAGTCACACTAGTTTGGGTTATTTACTGTGGTAACATTTCAATCTGTCAGCAAACAGGCGTTTGATCAGCATGAACAGAGTCTGATGTGATCAGTGTTTGTGAACTCAATCACTCACTGAGGAACCGAACAGACAAAAGATTCACTCGTTCATACCATTCGGTTCAGATGTGCTGATTTAATTATCTTTACACTGTAAAAGGCTGCATGTGCTGACAGCCAGAGCTCTATATGATCTGTCAGGTCTTCGTTTCTACTGATTGCACTGATTCATATAGTTTGAATCTACGAAACGACTCTTTCTGATTCAACGATTCACTGCAGAACGACTCTTTTTGCTCGGAGTTCTGTCAGATATTAAGATGAGTAAAGTACGTGATAAATGCATGACACTAGACGAATTATAAGCTAAATATCAGCAGGTTGTGAGTGTGATTGTATGTGTTCAGATCGCAGGAGGATGATGATGATGAAGGGATCCAAATGTTTGAAGTGTTTTATTTACTTTATTATAAATCCTCTCATTTATTGTCACTTTGACCTATTTACCCGCCTCACTGTCTTTTGTTAACATTATTTAACTTGTAGTGTTCCACAGTTATTCAGATTATAATAAATAAAAAGCTTTGTTCAGCATTCTGTGTGATTAGTGGTCCGTCAGTGAGCGTGTGGCGCATGCGTCAAACTCCACAAAAGCGACACGCGTCTCTGTGCGTGTGACGTCAGCGCTACCGGCGCATGCGCAGTGTGAGTGGTGAGCGCGCTGCAGACGCGTACAAAGGGCTTTTTGTGGTAGTTGCTCATTAAAACGTATAATCATTCACATAGATGTTTCTGATCGGTAATGCGTGAAAAACAAATCCTGATGTTTTCAAAGCATTGACACACAGTAATCTCGATAGAGTGTGATTGGTTCATGCCGAAACAAGTGCTGAGAAAATTAACAGGTATCACGTGACACCGCATCCTCCGTAGCGCTCCGAAAAATATTTTACACCTAAACACTGATATCACGACGCTCTATAGAACGTAGTATAAGGAAAACGCACGCAGAGGTGCTCAAAAAAATATTTTATAATTTAAGGTTTTCGAAAGCCCCGCCCAGCGCCAGCACCGCGCTCGCGACACGTGTCTCTTTGCGCGTGACGTCAGCGGTGTCCCGGATGAGGCGCAGGCGTAGAGCGTCGGTTTGTCAGTGTGGGCTCGTCCAGCGCTTCAGACGCGTTTCTCCCTCGTTTCTTCTCGTTTATTATCAGTGTTTTTCTATTGTTTCTCGTTATCGGAATCATGAGACTGCTGCAGAAGCTGCTGCTGCTGCTCTTGCTGGCGTTTCCCGCGACGCTGCTGCTGAAGGGTGAGTTTACGGTTCTCCGTCAGGCCGCGTCTCTGAAACTCTCGGAAATATGTGATATAATCATCAATAACGCGATCGGCGCGCTGTTACTCGTCGATAATCCGCTCTGAAGGAACTCGGTGTGGCGTCTGGAGTGATTTAGGCTGGGTGTGTGTGTGTGTGTGTGTGTGTGTGTGTGTGTGTGTGAGTGTGTGTGTGTGTGTGTGTGTGTGTGTGTGTGTGAGTGACGTGTCCTTCAGCGCCGCTCACACTCATTCAAACTGAAGTAAATCACATCAGAACCAAACATCACAACTAAACACTTTTATACCGCGCTACAAAGCGCCCGAAAGAGCAGAAAGTAGTTCTCTGGAGAAGTGATTACGTGTCAGGACATCGTGTTTTTGACCAGAAAGAGTTAAATAAACCTCTTCTGTTCATCAAGACTGCATTCGTTTGATCTAAAGTCCAGCTGAAACAGTAACGTTTTGATATACTTGAAAATAAAAGTTTTTCTGAGATCAATTACTCCAGTCTTCAGAAGTCAATCTAATACACTGATTTACTGCTCAAGAAACTTCTTATTATTCTTATTATTGATGAAAACAACAGCTGAGGAGATTTTTTTCAGGTTTCTTTGATATTCCAAGCTTTTGAAAGGTATAGTGTATTTCAGAAAAGAGTTTCATTTAAATAATTGAATACAAATGTACTCAACTGCTTTAAATATTGATGAAATGCTTCTTGAACAGCAATTAAATGAGTATTTGACGCAAACAAGTTAAATTCTCTGTATGTGACTTTAATCACATGAACTCAAACATCATCAGATGTGTGTCAGACCTCTTAATGAACTCCAGCTGTGTGTGTGTGTGTGTGTGTGTGTGTGTGTGTAGGGACGGTCGTTTCTGCCCAGGACGCCACCGAGGAAGAGGAGGCTGTGGATGAAGATGCTGCTGATGATGTGATGGCTGAGGATGAGGATGATGAAGCTGAGGTGGAGGACGATGATAACACAGAGCTAGTAAGAGATTAAACTAACGCTCATTAATCTCTTCTCATCCGAGCGGTTTGTGAAGACGCTCATGCTGTCGTTTCTTCTGTCAGACGGAAGAAAAGGAGGAAGAGGAGGAAGAAGCTCTGGTGGGGGAGATGAAGGCTTCTCCCAACGCTGACACCACCATCCTCTTCGACAAAGGAGAAGGTGAACAAGTCGATCTCACATTCACCAGGAGACACGTGTTCTAATACAATATTAGTAATATTGTTAGAAAATAAATTACATTTAATATAAAGAGACCTGTATCATTCGATCCTGAATTTTTGGGTTAAAACCTTCTGCCTCTGGTGTTTGATCCAGTCAAACTCTTCTGGGGTCAGATCTGGACTGATTCTGATCAAGTAAAGGTCATATCTCCAGATCAACTCTTACTGTCTTTACTTGATCCTCCATCAATCATTTTCTAGAAGAATCTGATCTTCAGGATCTTTTGAGGAGCTTTACTTTCACTGTTCCTCCAAAACATCTCACATCTTCTGAGGAGACTTTATTTCTTTAGCTCTCCATCATTATATGTTTGATCACTTCAGTCTCATCTTTCAGAGACCTATTACTGGAGATATAGAGTGATATTTAGATCATTTAAGTGCTCACTATATGAGTAATAGCTCCAGATGAATACTTAAAATCGCATAAATTGATAAATAGACTGTGTTTCTCTTCTGTGGGCTGCTTCAGATTTTCCCGCTAACAACATCGTGAAGTTCCTGCTGGGGTTCACTAACAAGGGCTCGGAGAACTTCGTGGTGGAGTCTCTGGACGCTTCGTTCCGTTACCCGCAGGACTTCCAGTTCTACATCCAGAACTTCACGGCTCTGCAGCTGGGCACCGTGGTTCCTCCTCAGCGCCAGGCCACCTTCGAGTACTCCTTCATCCCCGCCGAGCCCATGGGAGGAAGACCCTTCGGCCTCGTCATCAACCTCAACTACAAGGACAGCAGCGTGAGTGTGTGTGTGAGACAGCGAGTGTGTGTGTGTGTGTGTGTGATCTCTGCACTCGCTCATGGTCTCCTCCTCCTGTTTCAGGGCAATGTGTTCCAGGACGCCGTCTTCAATCAGACCGTCACCATCACCGAGAAAGAGGATGGTCTGGACGGAGAAACGTAAGACTGCTGCAGCACTCGAGGAGATCAGGGTTTGAGCAGCGATGGCCTCTGATCACATGACTGACTCTCTGTGTGTGTGTGTGTGTGTGTGTGTGTGTGCAGGATCTTTTTGTACGTGTTTCTGTCAGGTCTCGGTCTTCTCCTGGTGGTTGGTCTTCATCAGCTTCTCGAGTCACGCAAGGTGAGACGCTCAGATCCTCATCATCATCATCAGCTGCTCTTCATCATTACACTGCTGTCAGGATCTGTGCTTCAGTGTGTGTGTGTGTGTGTGTGTGTGTGTGTTACAGAGGAGACGGCCGGCGCCTAAAGTTGAGATGGGAACCTCTAATCACAACGATGTGGACATGAGCTGGATCCCACAGGAAACACTCAACCAGATCAGTGAGTGTCGGCCAATCACAGGCAGCGATGGGTTTCACTGTCAATCAAACAAAACTGCAGTCATTTTTAAGTCTGTTATGAGTTCAAGGTTTGAATAAATGTGTTATTGTATGTCCAGCGGCAGATTAAGACTTTAGTTTACAGCGTTTTTGAGTTTTAGTTTCTTGAAATGGAGTAGTGTGAAATATCACGTGTACTACAGTTCTTTGTTTTATTTGTAAAGTAATAATAGTAACAGATTAACAACATTTCTATAACATTTTATAAATTATTTAAAATACAACTCTAGTAGTAGTATTAAAATAGTATTATTTAGTGTCTCTGATGTAGAAGAAGGGTTTCTCTGCAGTGAAACTGGATCTAAACCCAGTAATTAGCTCTTTAGCGCTGTTTGATGTGACTGAAAGCTTGAGCTCCAGTGAGTCTGTTCTTCTCATCTTTTCTGATCCCGTCTGGTTCTCCTGTTCTCCTCACTCACTCACGCTGCTCTTTCTCTCTTCTTCTCCTCCTCTTCCTCTCGTGAGCTCAGTGGCGAGTCGACGAGGTGAGCTTTGATCCTGGTCTTCTGATCATGTGACTCGGTGCGTCCGATCTCGTGACTGACGTCTGTGTGTTTCTTCAGATAAAGCGTCTCCGAGGCGATCTCCGCGCAAGAGGACCCAGAAGCGCTCGGCAGGATCAGACGAGTGAGGGACGCCATCTTCATCTTTATCATCTTCGTCATCTTCATCTGTGTTTACAGTGAGACGGCGAGTCTGTCCATCACTGGACGCCAGCAGAGACTGACTCTCACACACACACACACACACACACACACACACACACACACACACACACACACACACACACAGACAGAGGCCGTGGAGGTGCTCGGAGTCGGCCGCTCAAGCTTCTGTAGGTCTGCTTTATTTTAATTGCGAGCGTCTGGATTCTTCTCAGGGTCACTCTTCTGAGGACTGATGGACGTTTCTGAGCCTCTTCACTCTTCATCACCGCTTCTTCTTCTTCTCAGTCCGTTCATTGATAATGACTGCTTTTAAACGCCTCGTTTGCGGAAGGTGCCTGATTTCGTTTCTCTTCATGATTTGCGACGCCGGTGTCATGTGATCGGGTCACGTGACTCGAGGACGCGCCGCTTCCTCCTGTTTTTGACGGTTTGCTCCTCCTCGGGACGGAGGAAGACTGTTGCTGTCTGTCTTTTTCTTGTTTTGTTTTTTTTTGATCGATCTAATAAAGTGACGGTGTTGCAGTGAAAGCAGCCTCGAGCGAGTGCTGATGTACAGATCAAGATCCTGGAAAATACAAATAAACTGAAATGAACAAACTCTGCTTCTGTGTGCTCTTCTGGGGAGAGGACTTTATTAGTGATCTAGAATAAGTGTGTGAATATTCTTGAATTAAGATGCGTTCACTTGACAAATAAAATGACTGATTAATCCTTCACTTAAAAAAAAAAACTAAAAAGTTGGGTTTATAGTGAGTGAAAATGTCTGTCAGGTCTCATTTTATAGAAGACCTACGGTAGATAAAGAGGTTTAAGTTTATTAAAATGAGTTATGAACTCATTGGCATAAATCTAAAGAAGTTTTGTTCCAAATCTGAGATTTGAGTAAGTTGTAGTTTGATGCAGTGCTGGTTTTCCTCAGGAGACGGGGATTGGTTTGTGATTTACTGTAGTTTTTCTCATCTTCTCATCTGTCTGACTGCAGAAACAGAACCGTATCTACTTTATAGACCAAACCTGAAAAAATGGCACTATCTGGTAAAAATACACTTGAGTAAAGGACTAAGAATCAAAATTACATCATTTTACAGTTAAACGTCGCTGCAATTAAAACGTTTTAATGGGTTTTGAGCAGGATGTTTTTATCCAAAGTGCCCCTGTTTTTGTACCCTAAAACAATTGACTGATATTGATGTGATTCACGAGTGTGTGTGTGTGTGTCTGTGTGTCTGTGTGTGTGTGTGTGTGTGTGTCAGAGCAGCAGATTCACACTCATCTTCATCACGAGGAGCTTCACTCTCATCTTCATCAGAGCACTGCTGTGGTGTGGATAGATTCTTGATTATGAATTATTATTATTGCTGTAGTAGGGTGTGTGTTGTTTGTCCTCTGACGGCAGCGGATGGAATCATCACGTCTACAGATCCGCTTCAGAAACTACATGACCGTCTTCAACGTCTTCATGAGTCCATCTCAGTGGATCTGCTCCTCAGACGGGTCCGTACGGAAAACACCTTTCACCTCGAGATTGAGTTTATAAACGTAACGTTACTTTGAAATGTTGAAACGTTACTCTAAAACAAGCAGTAACAAGCTTTAGATGAACGTCCAACTAAAATGTTTTGGAAAAAAGTGTTTCGCGAGCGTTTTTGTGCTGATGTTTACTTTGAACAAATCTGTTAATGTTACTGGTTTAGAGGACATCAGTGTTTATCTGGGTTCATGGAACCATCAGAGCAGCTCTGAACTGGTCCTTGTCTCTGACTGATGCTCCTCAGGTTTCAGTGATATCAGCGTTCTTCTTGGTCTCTTCTCAGGGAGTGATCGAGATCCATTACTCGCGTCTGTTCTGTCAGAGGAAGCTTCTGGAGTCCTCCTTCCACCGCACTCGTGTCCCAGCGGACGCCGTCTTCATGGGTCAGGTGATTCTGGGAACCTTGTCCGTTCCCGGTCTGGGTCTGCAGAGACGTTCCTGAGATCAGGAGGAGAGTCATTCTGCTGTATAACCATCTCTGAAGAGCCTGGAGACTCACACTAATGACAGGAAAACCAGTGTGAGCCAGACTACTGCAGGAAACAGACTCCATCTTGTTTCTCTGTGTCTGGTTCACATGGAAGCTCATTTCTACCACAGAATAAAACAACTCAAAATTCAATTGTAATTTTTTATCTGAAATGACAAGAAAAGACTATTCAGACAATTCAGAATTCTGGATGAAAACAACAACAGAATTTCTAAATTACTTCTGACTCTCTTTCCAATCCCAAGTTTCTATCTCAAAATTCAGATTTTATATCAGGAAGTCAGAAGATGTGAACTAAAGAGTCACGATAGCTTTCTTAGCCTAATACACTGATGAGCGATAAACAGTCCTGATAAATGATTCACACGAAGGAGTTATTAATCTAGAGAATGACTCTGCTGGAACTGAATCAGTTTGATTCTCTTGTTGAATCAGTCTGTACTAAACAAATCTCTGTATGAATCTTGGCTCAGTTCATGCTGACCTTCACAGAGTTCACGTGTCTTCAGTCCTCAGACCGGGTGGATCACCTTCAGGTCCAGCATCTCACACACACACACACACACACACACACACACACACAACAAGATCATATTTCATCATCGTTCACTAACACCTCTCTGGTGTCTTTGACCTCATCTTCTACAATCATCTGCTGGATGATGAAGACTTCATTCCTCTGTTCTTCTGCCCCACAGCGGCTTCAGACGAACATCTGCCCAAAACCAGCTTCCTGAAGGCCATCCGTCCATCTCCGTGATTCTTAGTGAGATGAAACCATGACAAGCAGATCTCTGAGGATTTACAGAAATATGGATCAAACCGTAATCAATAAATGAACACGTCTTTCTCAGAAGGTTTCATGTCTTCATTTAGTCTCCAGTCTCAAATATATGTGTGTATATTATTATATTGTATATTAAATACAAATTTTCTTTTGAACTTTCTATTCATCTTTGAATCCTGAAAAATAAACTGTATCATGATTTCCAAAGAAGCAGCACAACTGTTTCAACACTGATAATAATCAGTTTCTTGAGCAGTGAATCAGTAGATTATTATGATTTCAGAAGAAGACTGGAGTAATGATGCTGAAAATTCAGCTGCGCTTCACAGAAATAAAGTAGACTTTAACACACACACACACACACACACACACACACACACAGATGTAAGGCAGCAGGGGGGTGTGTCTTTAAGGCGCCTGTCTGTGTGTGTGTGTGTGTGTGTGTGTGTGTGTGTGTGTGAGTAACTCTCGGCAGCGACAGCAGTAGTTCAGTCTGGTCTAGTCTAGTCCGGTCTGGCTGAGTTCAGATCGTCTCTGATCATGTCCTAATCATCTGCAGCGGATCTTGTTCAGTGTCGAGGTGTCGAGGTGAGTTTCTGAGATTCGCGCGCGTTTGTGTTTGAAATTGAAATGTCACACGTGCTTGATACTTTCACACCGAGAGTCTTTGATGTCGCCGCTCAGTCGGTCTGGCGCACTTTGTCTTTGATGTTTGAGCTGTTTGTTGATTGCGTCTCTCTCTCTCTCTCTCTCTCTCTCTCTCTCTCTCTCTCTCTCTCTCTCTCTCTCTCTCTCTCTCTCTCTCTCTCTCTCTCTCTCTCTCTCTCTCTCTCTCACTCACACACACACACACACTCTCTCTCTCTCTCTCTCTCTCTCTCATTAGTGTGTTCTTGTAGGTTCGGTTCGGTTCGTAATGCAGCCTCTATCGTCTTCGTCTTCATCATCTTCAGTGTTTTTTCTTCTTCTGTCAAGTTTTTCTCTCTCTTTGGCGTGTAATAAAGCTCTGTGCGCCAGCGACGTCAGCAAGTGTCTCATTCAGGTAAGAGTCTCTCATTCTCGGTGTTTTCTGTTGATTCAGTGAATCTTTCTCAGATAATGCAGTATGTTGATATGTGCTGTATGTCAGTATATCATATCAAGCTGCTCATATGCAGTCAGTGTATTCCTCTCTGTTATATCTGGACATCATATCTGGTTGATTGTTAGAGTGTTTGTGTATTACTGGAGCAAGCAGCGAAGCTCATTTGGGAATGAAAGATTTAGGATTTCTGGTTATTTTCTCTGTCTGTACCGTGAAGTCTAGTTTGAAAGCTTCATGTAGGTGCCCTCCTACATGACATGGCTCCTGTTTTTTTTTTTTTTTTTTTTTTTTTTTACTGTATTTGTATTATTCTGAAAGTGCTCTCAGTGGATTTGTGTTCCTCTGAAAGTGACTGAGGTATCTGTGTGTGCTTGTCCTCCATGATGGTGATGATGATGATGATGATGATGATGATGGTGGTGATGATGATGGTGATGGTGATCAGGAGCTGTGTCAGTGCCGGCCGGCGGATGGGAACTGCTCGTGCTGTAAAGAGTGTCTGATGTGTTTGGGTTCTCTGTGGGAGGAGTGCTGTGACTGTGTGGGTAAGAACAGCAGAACACACACACTTTTGTCTCATTTCAGATCATTTTAATATTTAGTACTACAATATAACTACAATATAAATTAAAAAGTATATTAATTAACGTTCAATACTTTAGTCTTCATTTCTTCACTCAGGTTCATCCTCTAAAAAGTGTAGTTCTGTAATGTAACTGTAAGTGCTGTATTTTTGGGAGATCATGAATATGAACAAAAATGTTTAATTTACTTAAAATAAAGTGCAACCAAATAGATTTTAGAATATTAAGCACACAATTAGTTTTGAGAGTGTTAATGTGAGCCTGGAGCACAGAGCACAGGTGTTTGTAGTGTTTATATCACAAAGATACATTTCTCTTATGACAAAAATCATTAGGATATTAAGTGAAGATCATGTTCGATGAAGATTATTTGTAAATATCCTACATATGTTAAAACTTACATTTTTGATTAGTATGCATTGCTAAGGACTTCATTTGGATAACTTTAAATTTATATTTTCTCAATATTTAGACATTTTTGCGTCCTCAGATTCCAGATTTTCCAAATATTGTCAGATCCTAACAAACCATACATCAATGAAGACTTTATTCACATAGATTTATTCACTCCACTGAACTCTTCAGAAAGCGCTATGACTCTGGTGATGTGATGTGAGGTGATGAGATGTATGATGTGATGAGATGTGAGGTGATGATGTGTGGTGTGGTGAGATGATGAGATGATGTGATGATGATGAAGTGATTTGATGTGATAACATAAAATTAGGTGATGAGATGAGATGTGGTGTGATGACATGATGTGATGTGGTTTGGTGTGATGAGATGTGATGTCATGATGAGATGATGTGGTGTGGTGTGATGACGTGATGAGATGTGGTGTGATGATGTGATGTGGTGTGGTGAGATGAGATGAGGTTTGGTGTGATGTGATGATGTGATATGAGATGTGATGAGGTGATGAGATGTGAGGTGATGATGTGTGGTGTGGTGAGATGATGTGATGATGATGAAGTGATTTGATGTGATAAAATAAAATTTGGTGTGACGTGAGGTGATGAGATGAGATGTGGTGTGGTGTGATGACATGATGAAATGAGATGAGATGTGATGATGAGGTGGTGTGGTGAGATGAGATGTGATGTGATGTGGTGTGGTGTGATGACGTGATGAGATGTGGTGTGATGATGTGATGTGATGTGGTTTGGTGTGATGAGATGTGATGTGGTGATGTGGTGTGGTGTGATGACGTGATGAGATGTGGTGTGATGATGTGATGATGAGGTGGTGTGGTGAGATGAGATGTGATGTGGTGTGATGATGTGATGTGATGTGGTTTGGTGTGATGTGATGTGGTTTGGTGAGATGAGATGTGGTGTGGTGATGTGATGTGATGATGTGATGTGGTTTGGTGAGATGAGATGTGATGTGATGATGAGATGATGTGGTGTGGTGTGATGACATGATGAGATGTGATGATGTGGTGTGGTGTGGTGTGGTGAGATGAGATGTGATGTGATGATGTGATGTGATGTGATGTGATGTGATGATGTGATGTGGTTTGGTGTGATGAGATGTGATGATGAGATGATGTGATGTGATGTGGTGTGGTCTGACGTGATGTGCTGATGTGATGATTTCAGGCATGTGCAACCCCAAGAACCTGAGTGAGACTCCGGCGACGGCTAAGAGTACAGTGGAGGAGCTCCAGCGGCCGATCCCTTCCCTCTTCAGAGCACTGACCGACGGAGACGCTCCCATCAACATGATGGTGGTGTCCTTCCCTGTGTCCGAGGAGCTGTCCTATCACCAGAACCTGGTGTCCTTCCTGGAGACACTGGAGGACGCCCATCAGAATGTGTCTCTGCCCGGGAACAGCATCCACGCCAGCTACGACACGCAGGGTGAGACTCGCTCATTAGCCTGAGCTTCACTCGTTAGGAAGTGACCTCCTGACCCCGAGCCGAGACGCTAATGAGACGTCCAGCAGAGAGCAGGTGTCCGGAAACGCACTGACCCTTAAAATACAGCTCAGGCGTCTGAAGATTGCTGTTTCTGAAGAGTCTCTTCTGCTCAGCGATGCTGTGCTGACTTGATCAAAAATACTGGAAAGATATGACAAATTATTCTAATGTCAAAATACATACTGTATGTGTGTGTATTTAAATATACACAAGTACACACACATTATGATGTAAACAAAAACATTTGTGATTAATCAGCACACATTTATGAGTCTTTAGGTTTGTGTTTTTTAATCAAAGAGAAAATCTGCAAGATTTTTATGTGCGATGTTTTGCTCAAGTGTATCTGAGATGTCTGAAGCTGTGTGTGTGTGTGTGTGTGTGTGTGTGTGTACAGATAAGCAGTGTACGGTGGTGTACTTCGATGACTGTGTGTCCATCCGTCAGTGTAAGCAGTACTGTGAGTCGATGGGAGCGTCTAAGTACCGCTGGTTCCACAACGCCTGCTGCGAGTGCATCGGACCCGAGTGTCTGGACTACGGCAGCAAAGCTGTGCGCTGCATGAACTGCCAGTACTGACCCGTGTGTGTGTGTGTGTGTGTGTGTGTGTGTGTGTGAGAGTGTGTGTGTGTGAGTGTGTGTGTGCGTGTGTGCGTGCGTGTGTGTGTGTGTGTGTGTGAGTGACACGATTAACACGATAGAGAATAGATGCACAGAGTTCATATTCAGCTTTTATTACGAGTCCAGGTTTTTTTTAAGACCGAGTTCAATCTTTAGTTTGTCTTCAGCAGAATGTCTGCCAGTAAAGAATAAAGTCTGCTGTTTTTCAGTGTGTGTGATGTTGAAGTGAATCGCTGAAGCGTGCTTTGATCTGAATGCGTGTCGTAACGAGCGTTTTGTTTAATGAACGCATGGCTTCTTCCTCCGTTTTCACCGAGAGACAAAGAGTTCATTGAGTCCAGAATCAGATCCAGAACATCATGCTCTGAGTTTTCCTGCGCTTTCCTTCGTGTCTTTGTCACGCTGAGATTATATTCAGGTTAACTGCATGTGTTTATTATTTCTGTCTCTGGAGCACAGAAGCAGTCAGAAGATATTTATAGAAATAGACTACACTGTTTGGGTCAAAATTATATATGACAAAAATCCTTGGGATATTAAGATCATGTTCAATGATATTTCAAGATATTTAGTAAATATATAACTTTGTCATTTTACTACTTTGCTAAGAATTTCATTTAAACAACTTTAAAGATGATTTTCTCAATTTTTAGATTTTCTTTAAACCGTTAATTGACTCTTAGGTTATTATTTTTGTTTTAATTTTTAGGTCTTTGAGGAAATAATAGTTCAGTGGTTAATGGATTTGATCTCATGAACTATTCAACTCAACTTTATTTATAGTGCTTTTCATGATAAAAATGATTGCTGAATTTTCTACTTTATATTTAGGAGCAGCTGAACTACGTTTTTCTTTCTTCATTTAGATCAGGCTTTCCCTAGCTCATTTATTTCTATAAAGTTTTATTCAGTACAGACTGATTCAAAGCAGCTTCGCAGAATCACTGGAATCGTTCAGATTCAACAGAGCAGAAGAAAATACAGTGATTCAGTTCAGATCGGTCACAGTTCTGAATCAGTTCACGATGTTCAGGGAGTGATTCAGTTTGAATCGGTTCCAAAGCTGAATCACACATCTTGATTCTTTCAGGTTATGTTCTCATCTCATGCTGTTCATATTGATAAAATACTGAACATTAATCCAGTGTTCATTAACAGTCATCAGAGACCTGAACAATTTTATTAAACATCTTCCCACATTAAACTCTCTAAACTCTGAGAAAATGATGTCTTCATAGACTGTTGTTCTTGTTAGTTCATGTTTGCTCAGTGCATTAATGTTCATTTCTTCAGTTCACTTTTAAAACCTTTAAGAGGATAAAGTAGCATTTAATTAACATGCCATTTTGTACAGCGGTCATACTTCAGGCTTATTAAAGGTTAAAGTATTTAGCAGTGTTTTTTAAAGATTCTCATGATTGATTGAAATAACTAACAAAGCCATTAATTCTATTAATCAATAAAAATCTGCTAATAATGTTAATATCTGCTGAGTTTTTCCGGCTCACTAACACACTGTAACTCATTGACCACAGCTTTCTAAACCTCCTGCAGTTCTTTAACCTGCTTTTACACGTCTTTGTTTAAAGCTTTGAGAAACAAGTTCTAATCTGCTCTGTGTTTTCAGCAGAATGCTACAGAAACACCATTTTAACACTGAATAAAAACAGAAAAATAAATAAAATTAACTCAAGAAGCACAAAATGAACTGAAAGGTGAGATTAGATTCTAACAAAAGTTTGACTGATTTTCTCAAAGTTCATAAAACGACTGACCTGGAAGATTGTGTTAAAAACTCTATCAATGAACAGTATAAATATTAATGACCCTCTCAACATTTATTAAAACATTAGTAAACTCAAAGCTAGCGTTACTGTGAACAAAAGGCTTTGGTGTTAAGTCCAGTGCAACGAACAGCAGCCGGGATTTTGTGTGAAAGTTTATTGGACAGATTAAGAGAATAACATCAGCGCTATTCATGATCAAAAACACAGCAGTATGTACAGTTAAAACTCTCCAGTCATCTGAGATTGAGCGGAGCGCTCGAGAAATCCGTTAAAAACACTCGTCCGTCAGCGCAACAATGTGCTGCGCCGCGACGCTCAGCCCTTGAGATCAGAGTCCTGTTCTCTGGAAGACGTGATTAAGGCTTCTGTGGCGAAATCAGAGAGGTGCGTTCTGGGACAGCGGTCAGTACGTGGAGGACGTGGTGCTCATGGCGTCCTCGTTGAGTCGGGTGCTGCTGGGGTGAACGCTCGCAAAGTATTTGACGTCTTTATCCACGTCTGTCTGCAGAGCCACGAGTGTGTGCTCCAGCGCCTCCTGCTGGCAGTTCAACGAACTCAGGAAGTACTCTAGAGAGAGAAAACACCACACCGTCAGCCGGGACACGGCACACACACACACACACACACAGACAGTGAGACACACACACACAAAGAGTGAGACACACAGAGTGATACACAGTAACACAGAGAGAGAGACACACACACAGAGTGAGAGACACACACAGAGTGAGAGACACACACAGAGTGAGAGACACACACACACACACACACACACAGAGTGAGAGACACACACAGAGTGAGAGACACACACAGAGTGAGAGACACACACAGAGTGAGAGACACACACACACACACACACACACACACACACACACACACACACACACACACACACACAGAGTGAGGCACGCACACACACACACACA
The DNA here is from genome assembly GCF_018831695.1 of Puntigrus tetrazona. Lineage (NCBI taxonomy): Eukaryota > Metazoa > Chordata > Actinopteri > Cypriniformes > Cyprinidae > Puntigrus > Puntigrus tetrazona. The sequence continues at coordinate 5,863,598 of NC_056722.1, read as the reverse complement.
CACACACACACACACACACACACGGGGTTAAACAAGCACAAAACCAGAAGCTGTTTCACTGAAGGACTCGCCTCGTTCCAGCAGCGTCTGACGCAGGGTTTTGGCCAGAAGCACTCGGACATTAGGAACCGGGTCAGACGCCAGCTGAAGAAGAGGAGGAAGAAGATGCTCTGAGAACTGCTCCAGAGACAGACACTCCTCCTCGATGGACAACTGAACAGAGACCACACGTCAAGATTCAACACTGCTGAGGATGAGGAGGATGAAGAGGATGAAGAGCGCGACTCACCTGGCAGACGAAGGCGAACGCCTGACGACCGGACCACTTCGGAGAGTGACAGAACTTCTCCACCAGCTCGCCCAGAAAACTGACCAGCAGAGACGAGCAGGACGACAGCTTCCTGATGATCTCGCTTACCTGCAACACACCAACGAATCAACTCACTGAGCGAATCAGAGGAAAACGATTCAACAACGATTCACTGATTTAACTCCACTAATAGTAATAATAAACAAGAGTAAAAAAAAAAAAAAAAAAAAAAACTTTTATAAAAATCAACAAATAAATGTAAGGTGCAATCAGTAAAAAAAAAAAAAAAAAAAAAAAAAAAATCCAAAAACATTAAATGAATGAAAAAGAAAGTGTTTGGGTCAGTACCAGTCTGTAGGACGTCCAGCGTACAGACGACACACGGTCAGTACAGAGACACAGAGCCAGCGGCCGAAGATAATCATGAACATCCTGAGCACTGTACAGCTCCAGCAGCAGCACCAGCTGCCTGAACACACACACACACACACACGTCATCATCCTCATCATGACAGAGGAGACAAGAAATATATATATATATAAAAAAAAAAAAAGGATCCTACTCGGCCAGCTCTGAGCGAAACCTCCAGTTACGACTGTTATCTGTCACCAAAAACTCCTGCAGCTGATACAGATACTTCCTCCGAGTGTCCTGATGCAGCAGCTGCAAGAGACACACACACACACACACACACCTCATCATGAAAGAACAGACAAGGAAAAAATAAAGTGCAATTAAATTTGTTTTTTTTTGTTGTTTTTTTTAAACCATAAAAATACTAATAAAAAGGATAAATAAAAAACAGCATAAAAATAGAAAGGAAAACAAAAATAGGAAAAAACAACATGAGAAATAAAGAGAAAAGAGAACGCTGCAGGGCTGTCAGTGAAGAGCAGTGACCTTGAGGAAGTCGTAGAGATGCTTGAGAACGCCGATGCGAACCTCGTCCAGATCCTTCAGGAAACTGTTGAAGATCGGCACCAGATGAGCAGCGGTCAGCTGATCCCCCAGAATCAGAGCCAGCTCATGGATCGAGAACGCCAGCGTCCGCCGCACCTTCCACTGACACACACACACGGTCAGACCCTGCTCTCTCTCACACACACACTCTCTCACACACACACTCTCTCACACACACACTCTCTCACACACACACTCTCTCACACACACACTCTCTCACACACACGGTCAGACCCTGCTCTCTCTCACACACACACACTCTCACACACACACACTCTCACCTGCATGTCGGAGGCCAGCATCTCGTAGGTGTCACGGAGACAGTGCCAGTTCTGTCGTCCCAGAGTCAGAGCGACGCCGGGCAGACTGAAGGCGCAGTGCCTAGCGATCTCCATGTCCACGGTCTGAGCGCGAGACGGGTCGGTCATCGACAGATACTGCTCCAGCAGCGCCTGCGGAACCACATCCTGCAGCACAGCATCACGGGAGTGAGACAGAGCAAGGCATGCTGGGAAAGAGTCGCTCAGAGCGAGTCGGTGACGCGCCGCTGACCTGCTGTTTGGATCTCCGCTCGTCTTCTGCGCTCAGGCTGCTGTCGCTCACGTCAGAATCATCATCGTCACGAGTCACGTGTAGAGAGGAGTCACGTCTCTGAAACACACGACACACACGAAACCATTCAGATTCAACCGTGACGTCAGATCACTTCAGGAACGCTTGAGGTCTAACCTCAGTCATAAACAGCAGCATGTATCTACAGACTCCAGTGAGCATCAAGTGACAAAGGAATTGAACTACAGACAAAGATCTTTTAATATTCTCTCATAGTTTTTATGAAAGCTCTAGCACTTATAGAGCATTAGTTGATTAATAATCATGAAACTCATTTAACGACACCACCTTTAGTAAACTTCCTGTACCTGTGTGTGTGTACCCATGTGTCAGCTGACAGGAGCTCAGGTGTGTGTGTGCGCGTGTAACCATGTGTCACTCAACACAAGCTCAGGTGTGTGTGTGTGTGTGTGCGCGTGTAACCATGTATCACTCAACACGAGCTCAGGAGGGTGTGTGTGTAACCATGTATCAGCTGACAGGAGCTCAGGTGGTGTGTGTGTGTGTGTGTGTGCGTGTGTGTGTGTGTGTGCGTGTGTTACCTGTGTGCCGGCTGACAGATGTTCTGAGGGCTGCTGGGAGCTGAAGGGGTTTGATCGAGCAGCTCGAGGCTCCAGGAAAGCGTCTTCGAGTCCAGAGTCCAGCGCCGAGGCTCTCAGAGCAGCTGTCAGGACGTCCACTTGTGCTGGACACAGAACACACCCTTCTTACACGCTGTCCGGTATCAGGCCTGTCCATTCAACTGTTATCTCTTGAGTAACTGCACTCCCTGTCCGTCACCTCACTGATGTGTGATGGATTCTATCATAACACAGTTATTTGAGCTGAAAAGCAGCTTCCAAATCCTCCGTACTCATCCTGCTGGATCGCTCTGCGGTCCATTATCCACCAGAACCTCCTGTCCATCCTCAGAAAGATGGGCGTCTCAGGAAGCACACTACAGTGGTTCAAGTCTGACCTCTCCTTCAGGGCGTCTCAGACGGGTGATGTTTCTAAGTCACAACTTCTTGCTACTGGGGTTCCTCAAGGTTCAGTGCTCGGACCGCTTCTCTTCTTCATGCACATATCATCTCTAGGATCTGTCATCATAGCAGCTGCTGGAAATGACCTCCCCATCTCAATCAGAGCCCCTGAGTCTTCAAAAAAAAACATCCGAAGACATCTTTTCTCCATCACCTGAGCAATTAATACTAGCACGTATTCTGTGCGTTACAAAAAATAAAGTCCTCTGTACAAGTCTGTTAGTCTAGCCCTGTGCACAATGCTCTCTTGTTGATCTGTTTGCTTCTACTTTGTAAGTCACTTTAGATAAAAGTGTAAATGTGTGTAAAAATCACCTCATATATCTGACACACAATACCTTCCCAACTATGAGCTTGATTCAGACTACAGTGAATGAGAACTTCATATAATGCTCCACTGATTTAATCTGAGTTTTATTATCTTATGGGTTCAGGATAAAAGAGCTCAGACCAGAGCAAACACACGGTTTCTGTGCGTCACTCCTTCTGTTTTTCTGCTCAGCGTTTAAGCAACTTCCTGAGCTCATTTCCTTCCCCGACACGAAGAGCTCGCTCCGCTCGGTTCCTGAAGATCACAATGAGTGTGTTTCAGAGTCAGACTCTGACAGAAAACTGACCCGCTCCACGCTGTAAGAAAAACACTCTCAAATGCAAACAAGAATATTTTTCTTGCCCCTACCGCCAGATATTTTTAGTTTTAAGCACAAATTTCACTCATTTAATTATTTTTTTGGAAAACCTGACTCAACTTACCCATGTCGAGTAAATGCATCTAGAGTCAAGAATGTTTAGAGATTTATACAAAAAAAAAAAAAAAAAAAAAAAAATTTTTTTTTTTTTGCAGTGCATCGCCTTGCAACCACTAGTAATAAAATTATGAAAAGTTTATCTAAATAATGTTTGGTTTGACTGTAATTTAGTTTGGTTTGACTGCTTATTTGAGAGATGATTAAAGGATTAAATAAAATTTGCCTTAAAGGGTTAGTTCAGCCCAAAATCACAATTCTGTCATTAATTATTGTGTCGTTCTAAACCTGTAAGACCCATATCATAAAGCATACACACGCTTTAACGTATCTGACGTAATCAGCCTGGTTTACGTCTCGAGGAAAGCGTTCGTATGCGCTATGATTGGCGGAAAAGTCTAAAATGGTGAAAGACGAAGAAGAATGGCTAAATAAATAAAATAAACCTCGCAGCGTCGAAAAACCGAAGTTGAACTCCTACGTTTTTCCGTTATGTTTCTGGATGATTTCAGTTGTGCTGCTGCTATGAGGGTCAGAAAACACTGATTTCATTAAAACATCTTTTGTGTTCTAAAGATGAACGAAGGGGTTTGGAACGACATGAACGTTCAATTAACAGCAGAATCTTGAAATGTGCAGCGTTTCGGCTCACCTTTGACGTCGGGGTCGTCGATGTGGGGCTCCAGGTTCTCGATCAGCTCCTGCAGCTGTCTTCTGCCCAGCGCCGGGGCCTCGGAGCGCCGGTCCTGCTCCAGCTCCAGCTCCAGGTCGATCTGAGGGATCGGGGTCCTCCAGAAGTGGAAGGAGTTGAAGAGCTCCTGCTCCGGGATCTCCTGCGCCGCTGGAGGAGGAGGAGGAGAGTCGGATGAAGGCTGCGTCTGCTCTGGAAGGCACTTCTGCTCGTCTGCGTCTGCGCAGCAGGGCTCGTCTGCGCTCAGCACCTCGGCCGTCTGCTCTCCTCCGCCCTCCTCCGCCTCACAGGAGTCCTGCGCCGGACACACCCCGTCTGCGCTTGAGCTGCAGGGTCAGACACGTTCGTTATAAAAGACGCGCTTAACCGCATCCAAAATAAGTTTGTTAATGATATATTTGAAGCTCTGCTCGTCTCGCCTGTGTGTCTGTGACCCGCTCCACTCGGCCTCGTCTCTGAAGTACTGACCCACGTCGCTGCTGGGGCTGGCGAAGGTGGAGATGAACTGACCGAGCGACTGAAAGGCCGCCTGACGCACCTGACGGCACAGAAACAACTCAAAGTTTTAAAAAATTTCATTTGGTTGAATTGAAGGTTTAGGATTTCACTTAATTAGACGAGATTAATTTAACCACTAAAAAGTGCAGAGAAAAAACAAAAAAAAATTTAATAGGATATTAAAAATAAAATTTTAAAATTCAAATCAAAAACCAACCAGTTAAAATTTGTGTTGAAACGTTAAATTGTGGTTAAAACTGAACAAATATTTCCTTTGAGCATTTAAACATGACTGGAGTCTTAAGAGCACACAGATATCTGCAGACATTATATATTACTCTAAAATATTAAAGTAGATATTAAGTAAAGATCATGTTCCATGAATATATTTTGTAAACTTCCTACTATAAATATATCAAATCAAAAATTAAGTTTAGTAATATGCATTGCTAAGAACTTTAACAACTTTAAGGGAGATTTTCTCAATATTTAAGTTTTTTTTTGCTCCCTCAGATTTTAAAATAATTGTATTTCAGACAAATGCTGTCCGATCAAAACAAACCAGGCGTCAGTGGAGAGATGATTTATTCATCTTATTCATAAATCTCCATTTTTAAAAAAAACTGCCTGGTTTTGCGCTCACATGTGTCAGAAGTAAAGAAGTAATTCAGAGAAATGCGGGGAAATAAAGCAGATAAAGGGAGTGTGTATCTGGCGTCGTACCCAGCGTGACGGGTCACTGATCAGACTGATGAACAGCGTGGAGAGTTTGGTCCGGCGCACCTCTGGAGACGTGGACGAGGACACGGTCATGAAACACTCGGCGCAGGCTTTCCTCACGCCCCACACGTTATCAGAGCACAGCTGGAAGAACCGCGGCAGCTGCACAGAGATCACAGGACACCGGGGCTAGTTGTCTCAATCTCACCTCACGAGACGGCGTCTTTCAGGCCCAGAACCTACCAGCAGCTCCTCGGTGGCCTCTCCTCCGACCACGCTGCAGATGTCCCCGAAGTTCGCCGCGCAAACCTGTCGGACACAAAGCGAGCGTGAGCCCGAGCCGATGGGATTCAGCCGCCGCGCTCCTGAGCCAATCAGATGCACTGACCTTGCGCACGTGAAACATCCTGCAGTCGCAGCACATCTCACAGAACCTCGGCAGAAAGAGTCGCTCGGTGACGTCCTTCCCCACCATCGGAGCCATCTTACAAATTATCTGAAATAATAAACCATCAGAGACACTCGGCGACTGAAGCGTGACTCTAGAAAAATGGTCAAATTAATATTTGTGTCTGCTTTGTTACGATCAGACTATCAACTATTAAAAAAATCTGTAAGCTGGAAAAAAAATAAATCTAAATATTGAGAAATTCATCTTTAAAGTTGTTGAAATGAAGTTGAATATTACTAATCAGAAATGAGGTTTTGATTTATTTACAAAACATCTTCATGAAACACAATCTTTACGTAATATCCTAATGATTTTATAATATTATATAATATAGTATAACTGACTCAATGTGTCTATTTTTATAAATACAGCTGAGCTCTTATGACTCTGCTCCAGAGACACTGATTGATTTCACAAAAGTGTTGACACCAATATAACTTCATTTTGACCAAACATTGTTCCATACACACAAACTATGCTCACATCCGTTAAAAATAACTGTAAAACCAACTGAGAGCAGACCCACATCTTCACAGAGATCTGATCTTCATCAGTCTGAAGAACCGGAGCACACCGAGACTCAATCCTGAAGAACGGTCTCCGAGACGCTTCAAGAAAGATACCAGAAGAGGTAAGAAACTTCTATGAACTGAACTGAATCATCATTGCTGCGGGTATCTTAGTGTTTGAGGCGGTTCTCTCAGGTATCTTCCTCGAAGCGCCTCGTTCTTCTGGATGCGAGTCTGGAGGACTTCGAGGGTCTCTCACCGCCATGGCTTCGGTCTTGATGTCGTCGCTGCTGTCCGGGGCCGTGAGCTCCACCAGGACGGGACACACCAGACTCTCCACGTCTCCTCTCTCGATCAGCTCCTGCTCCAGCAGAACCAGCAGCGCCGCCTGACTCGTCTTACGCACCTGAGACACACACACACACACACACACACACACACCTTCAGCGGCGCTCGGACGAGGGCAGCGGCTCACACAGCGCACACGCACCAGGTTGTTCTGGTCAGCCAGGTATCGGACCACGATGGGCAGCAGGTACTTGGAGAAGGCGGACGGAATGGAAGGTCTGTTCTCCTGACAGAAGATGGCGATGTGAGGGATCTGCTCCATCAGCTCCGCTCGAACCGTCGGCTCTGACCAACACACCGCATTACGTTAAAACTACAAACCGAGATTCGTAAAGCACAGCTGGAGAAACAAACCAGGGCTGAATGTGGAGATAATAATGCATGAGAAACCGAGACATGAATCTGAGCTTCAAAGACAGATCTGTGTTACAAGTTTTCAGAAACGTTTAAATATGAACGCATTTGAATATCCAGAACAGAAATCTGAACACTGGAACGTTAGGTTTGAGAAAACACATTTGTGGTGTTTATTTTACTTTCTCTAATATTTATTTTATCTATTATTATCACCATCATCATCTACACATTTAGTGCAGTCAAATTATTAGTACTGCCATAAAAAAACTATTTTGTTTACATAACATGCATGTACTGTACAGCAAACTCAAGGATAAGATTTAAAATAATATTATATGATAAAATACATTCCCCCGGCTTCACAGACAAGGCTTAAGCCTAGTCCTAGACTAAAAAAAAAAATCTGAACTGTTTCAACTGAAAGAAACTTGTTCTGACTGATGTCTTAAAACACGTCAGTGCCTTTGTTTGGTCTTAAGACGCACAACAGTAGTGCTTTTTTTTTATTTTACAAAACCACACATATTACACGTATTTGAGTAAAAAACGTTTCCTATCATTTCATAGATCAGATCTTCAACACTCTTTATGACACGAATCTCAAACAGTACAGTGAATCAGCGACTCTGCGAATCAGCGACTCTGCGAATCAGCGACTCTGCGAATCAGCGACTCTGCGAATCAGCGACTCTGCGAATCAGCGACTCTGCGAATCAGCGACTCTGCGAATCAGCGACGTACCTGAGTCGTCTGCGAGTCGGTCGATCCGCTCTAGCACAGACACACACTCGTGCTCATCCTCGCTGACGGCCCGGAGTGTGTCCAGAAGACTGCGGGCCACCATCTGCCTAAACACACAGTCAAACAGAGGGTCAGGTGCATTGTGGGATACAGCCTGCTAAACACCAGGCTCTGACAGGTCACGGGCATCCGGTATACTTTTATTAACAGGGTTCTGTGTTTCACCTGTTAAAGACGTTCTCGCTGCTGATGTACTTGTCCAGTCGGCCCAGAGGAGTCAACATCTCATCCTGAGACACGAAATCCAGCACTGAACACGAGATAACACGGTCAGAGAGGACACACACACACAGAGAGAGAGAGAGAGAGAGAGAGAGAGAGAGAGAGAGAGAGAGAGAGAGAGAGAGAGAGAGAGAGAGAGAGAGAGAGAGAGAGAGAGAGACAGAGAGAGAGACAGAGAGAGAGACAGAGAGAGAGAGAGAGACACACACACACACAGAGAGAGAGACAGAGAGAGAGAGAGACAGAGAGAGAGAGAGAGAGAGAGAGAGAGAGAGAGAGAGAGAGAGAGAGAGAGAGAGAGAGACAGAGAGAGAGAGAGACAGAGACAGAGAGAGAGAGAGAGACAGAGACAGAGAGAGAGAGAGAGAGAGAGAGAGAGAGAGAGAGAGAGAGAGAGAGAGAGAGAGAGAGAGAGAGAGAGAGACAGAGAGAGAGAGAGAGAGACTCACACAGAGAGAGAGACACACACACTCTCTCACACACACACACACACACACAACGGACACACACACACACACACTCTCTCAATTCATTAGTGTTGATTTTATGCAGTTTATAACACGTGTAATTATTATAAAGTGATGACAGCAGTTTAAATGTAGTTATGGAATCATTTTTACCCGAAGCCGGTCACTATTGTTGATTAATGGACTGAAGGTGATTATTTGAGATAACTGTGTGAAGTTTACATTTTATTCTCAATCTCAAACAGTAAACAGTATCATTTTTGTTTGTTTTATGTATCTGTAAAGTTCCTGAAAGCCACTATATGAAGAATTATTATTATTATTATTATTATGATCTGTGCACATCCCCATCTATCTGTGACTCAGAGCTCAGGTGTGTTTGTAGAAATGAACAGAAATACACCGTACAGGTCAAAATTACACGTCTCTTTAATCCCAAATATCATTACGATATTTCTTACATTTCCTACCATAAACATCAAAACTTCATTTCTGATTAGTAATATGATTTGCTAAGAACTTCATCTTAAAGGATAATCTTAAAAGAGAGATTTTTTCTCCCTCAGTTTCCAGATTTTCTAATAGTTGCATCTCAGAGAAATACTATCTGATCATAACAAAGCAGACATCGATGGAGAGATGATTTATTCAGACCCTGATGACTGGTTGTGTGCTCCAGGGACTAGTAAACAACGCTAGTAAAGCTAGTTGAGACGACCAAACCAAACCAAACCAAGCTCAGCTGTCTGTCGCGTCACGAAGGAAAGCACCATGTTTCTGAGCTCAGTATCACGGTATTACTCTGATTCTGGACACGGAGCCGGCCTTTCTCTCACACACTGCTCGCATTCGGTGTGTATTTACACACATTTACCTCAGATTACCATCAGAGAGCAGCCGGGCTCACGTGACCTGACCCGTATGAATCACATTCAACATAAAGCTACCGCCTCACACACACTCACTCACACACACACACACACACACACACACACACACACAGAGAGAGAGAGATAAACTCACATCCATCCGTGTCCTCCTGCGAGTCCTGCAGCAGAGAGAGATCTAGAAAACACAACACAGTGTGTGTGAGGGAAAGAGACGGTGTGTTTAGTCAGAAGAGTGAGAGAGAGGGAGTGTGTGTGTGTGTGTGTGTGTGTGTGTGTATGTGTGTGTCGAGCTCTACACACCCGCCATCTTGCGATGCTTCTACATTTAAGCCGCTTCTGTGCTGATGACCAACACAAACTACACAAACCACACAAAACTACACAAAACTACACACAAACACACAAACACGCGCCTCGGAGCACCGAGCCTTTATCACGCGCGCGCCGAGCGCAGCCTCTAGAGCGCGCACGCAAAGAGCGTCACGCATGCGCAAAGAACAACAAAACTATCGCGCTTCGTTTTTTATTTATTTCCATCACGTACAGTCATTAAACATTAGATTTACAAGCGGGTAATAACACCAACATTTACCATTATATGTACATATTAATCTTCTAAAAAAGCGTATATTAATGGTTCTTGTAAATACACTTTAAGAAGCATTACTTTGATTTACTTGATTGAATTACACTTGATTGAATGACAATACTTTGATTTAAATTACATTTGTGAAAACCAAACTTGTTTTAATTTTTATACAGCCGTTCCTCTTCTTTTACTTGTTGACGTATTTTGTTTGTATGATTTCTTAAATATATTATTTACATGCATTTAATTTTTTTGAAGCACTACATGCAGAATATAGTCAAAGTACATTCAGGGTTAATATACAGTAAGCAATATGTAAAGTAAGAGACACACACACACACACACACACACACACACACACACACACACACACACACACACACACACACACACACACACACACACACACACACACACACACACACACACACACACACACACACACACACACACACACACACACACACACACACACACTCACACACACACACACACACACACACACACACACACACACACACACACACACACACACACACACACACACAATTTCCAGTTCAACCAGTTTCTGTGCTTTTAAATAGTTTCACTCAGTATTTCATAATAAGCAATAAGAAAATCATGCCCATAAACAAGCACAAATAGTTACAAATTATTCAAACAATAGATTTAAGCCTTTACAATAATTTATTTATTTTTTATTTCACATTTCTTTTAACATGTACAGATAGTGAGTGACCTATTTATATTTTAAAATGAGTAAAATATTTTTTTTTCACTGTCTATTGACATTTGTCGATAAATTATTTTCTGTTGAAAATTCACAATTTACCAAAGTATACTCATACAAAATATGAAACATTATTTTCTTTGACTATACTATGACACGCACAGAATAAATGTTTCTGTAGGAAATCGACAACATCTTGTATTAAATCTCATATTAATATTTGAGTTATATTTCTTGATAAAATGTAAGTTATGCGCGTCTGCGTACGATGACGTGTACGCGCAAGGTTTGTGGGTCAGTGCGCATGCGCACCGCGGCTTTCGCGCGCACAGCGACTCTGAACGAAGTGAATCATTTCTGCGCCTTTGGCTTTTAATAAAACGGACCCAAAGCGAAAAAAGAGAAGAGCTGGGGAAATAAACACACTCCAGCCGTTCCTCCCATTCCTCCATTTGAGTGACGTGGTCCGCCGTGCGCGCAGCCGCCCCTGCTGCTCGTGCCCGCGCCGCGCGGGCGTGTGATCGTGAGTGAGTGCGCGCGCGCGTCGTGAGGAGCACGCGACTGTGTCCCGTTTTAACGGCTGTCATGTCCAAACTGGAGCAGGTTCTGATCCTCGACCCGCCGAGCGACCTCCGCTTCAGAGGTAAGCGCGGCTCAGTCGCGAACCCCCGGCCGCTTCAGCGGAACCGGCTCGCGGAGGCCTCGGGCGCAGCCCGCGCGGCCGCCCGCATGCCTGCACCCTCCCCCGGCTGGCGTTTAACGCGAGGTCCGAGGATGCGCGGGCCTGTGGGGGAAAGCGCACATAAGTGTCGTTTATACCAGCTTGTTCTGCTTAACGCGTTTAGGGTGAACGTTGACTCGTTAGTGTGCTCGGTGTCGGTCAGCTGTCAGAGCTACAGACTTAAGAACAGATTAAAGATTGGGATGTTGAATGAATCAGATCTGTCAGTATTACTCAGTGATCGATGCTGAGCTCTTTTAAGGCGAAACGCGTTGTTGACAAACTAACATTTGTTCAGCGATCGTCACTTGACCACTGCATGATCAACACAGCATTTCTCAGTCCATTCTCGGTGTATTAAGTGTTTATTTAGCACAGCTTACTTAACACTGCATTTATCAGCCCCCATTATAATGCATTCAAAGTCTAGTATGTTTGCTTTCTGCTCCATTTGGATCAAAAGCATCGTTTTCTTATAAATGTGTCATAACTTAATATATTTTCTTCCTGTTAATATCCTAGTTGTATCCGATTCTAATCACCAAATTTAATGTAATTGCATCGTTGTATGAAGTTTATAAAAACACATAAGCTGAGAATGATCGTATTGTTGAATTAGACATGAACCACACACAAATTATTGCGCAAATTTTTTCTTCAATACTTTCGTGCATTATATTATACTTCTAAACATGCATTTCTTCATTTCAGTTTTATTAAGTTTGACTATGAATTTCATACAGTGATAAAAGAACATGTAATCTGAGAATTATCGGCATTAACTCCGTTGAAATGAAAATGGTTTTGAATCATAAGCATGGAGCATCTTTTTAATGGGTGCATCTCTGAAGGAAAATGTATAGATGAGAGTTTTGGTGTTTTTAAAGCATCTCTTCTGAGTGTTTTATCGTCTGATGTTCTCCTGACGTGTGCAGGACCCTTCACAGACGTGGTGACCACCAACCTGAAGCTGAGGAACCCGTCCGACAGAAGAGTATGCTTCAAAGTGAAGACCACAGCTCCTCGGCGCTACTGCGTCCGGCCCAACAGCGGCCTGATCGAACCCGGCTCCACCGTCACCATCTCCGGTGAGACCCGACGCGAGCACAGACCAGAGGAACACACTACTCCCTTATTAGGAGCACAAATACACAGGACAAAAAGTGTAATTAAACCTTTAAGAACACTGGAATCTGAGGGAGAAAAAATATCTAAATATTGAGAAAATCTCCCTCAGAGGAAGTTCTTGGCGATGAATATTATTAATCAGAAATGATATTTTGATATTTTCACGGGAGGACATTTGCTAAATATCTTCATGGATCTTTACTTAATATTTTTGGCATGAAAGAGAGATGTGTAAGCAGTCGCTGATAGATTATTGAAGTTTTTCGGTCAGGATCAGCGAGTGCTTTTCTTCTGTACTTCAAGCAGTGTTTATTGAGCTGCTGTCTCTTTAACACAGAACACACACCGATCTAAAACAAGTGTGTTTGTGTTCATTGAGTCAGAAACCGCTGTGATGATATTTATGATGATGAACCGAACGAGACAAACAAGCTCTTTCTCGTCTTAAATCATTTGAAATGACGGTAAAACTCGAACGCAGGAATCATCGAACGCCGGATCTCTCTAAAGTGACCTCTGACCTCTGACCCTCTCTGTTCTCTCCAGTCATGCTGCAGCCGTTTGATTACGACCCCAACGAGAAGAGCAAGCACAAGTTCATGGTGCAGACCATCTTCGCACCGGCCAACGTCAACGACCTGGAAGCCATGGTGAGCTCCTCTTCAACACACACACACTCTCACACACACACACACTCTCTCTCTCACACACACACACACACACACACACACACACTCACTCACACACACACACACACACACACACACACTCACTCACTCACTCTCTCACACACACACACACACACTCACTCACTCTCTCACACACACACACACACACTCACTCTCTCTCACACACACACACACACACACACACACACACACTCACTCTCTCTCACACACACACACTCACTCTCACACACTCTCACTCTCACACACACACTCTCACACACACACACACACACACACACACTCTCTCTCTCTCTCACTCACACACACACACACTCTCTCACACTCTCACACACACACACACACACACACACACTCACACACACACACACACACACACACACACACACACACACACTCACTCCTCTCTCTCTCACACACACACACACACACACACACACACTCTCTCACACACACACTCACTCTCTCTCTCACACACACACACACACACTCACTCTCTCTCACACACACACACTCTCTCTCACACACACACACACACACACTCACTCTCTCTCACACACACACTCACTCTCACACACTCTCACTCACACACACACACTCTCTCTCACACACACACTCACTCTCACACACACTCACTCTCACACACACTCTAACACACACACACACACACACACACACACACTCTCACTCTCACACACACACACACACACACACACACACACACACACACACACACACTCTCTCACACACACACACACACACACACACACACACTCTCTCAGCTGCACACACTAATAAATCTGGAGGCTCATCTGTCCATCAAACATCAGCAGGTCAGATTTCTGTAGAAGTGTTAATAAAATTTGAAGTTGATTTTCTTTTCTGCTGAGACTGACTGAGAGCAGAAAGAACACTGAAGGATAAAACTGCAAGAAAAACATAAATGCAACAATACCTGAGAAATAAAAGATCTTAAGCATCCACATTATACTCATTGAATGTGCTTTATATACACAATAACCACTTCTATTCAACACATTTTTAAAATAGGATTATTTGATTAAACGATGTATAATTTTATGAATACATTATCACAGCTGCTGCTCAGATTCACGTCAGTTTACATGCAATTTAAATTTATTATTTTAAAATTTTAAATTGATCATTTTTTAAAAACAGTTTCACAGCAGGAAAATAAGCGTTAGAGAACTGAATGTTAGCTTCAATCAGATCAGATCAGTTCATCAGTGATGACACACACGTCTTCATCTCAGATCAGCCTCCTCTGAAAGCAGCGCTTAATAAACGGTTTTACCTTTTCAGTGGAAAGATGCCAAACCTGACGACCTGATGGACTCCAAGCTGCGCTGTGTGTTTGAGATGCCTTCAGACAACGATAAGATGGTGAGTGAGTGAGTGTGAGCGTGTGTGAGAGTGTGTGTGAGCGTGCGTGTGTGTGTGTGTGGCGTGCGTGTGTGTGAGCGTGCGTGTGTGTGGCGTGTGATGCGCGTGCGTGTGTGTGGCGTGCGCGTGCGTGTGTGTGTGTGTGCAGCGTGTGTGTGTGCGCGTGTGGCGTGTGTGTGTGCGTCGCGTGTGCGGCGTGTGTGTGGCGTGTGTGTGTGCGTGTGTGTGTGTGTGAGCGTGTGTGTGTGAGCGTGTGTGTGTGTGTGTGTGTGTGCGTCGCAGCGCGTGCGTGCGTGCGCGGCGTGTGTGTGTGTGCGAGCGAGCGTGTGAGCGTGTGTGTGTGGACTGTAAAGCGTCGTCAGTGTGACTCAGTCCTGTGTTCTGCTGGACTCTGATCAGAACGAGCTGGATTCAAGTAAAGCCGGTTCTGCTCTGAACGCCTCGAAGGCCGACGGCTCGGCGGGAGCTAAAGCCACTTCTATGGACGACACGGAGATGAGGAAACTCATGGAGGAGTGCAAGAGACTGCAGACGGAAGTGGGCAAGCTGCTAGACGAAAACCGGCAGCTCAAGGTGCGAGACGTTCCCTAACTAGTGTGTGTCCTGACCCAGAGTCTCTGATAGAGAAGAGAGGATAGCGCTTTAAATGGCGTCTCGCGCGCGGTGACCGGAGCGGCTGAGATTGATGTTCACTACACAGAGCATAGAGCTAACGTCTGAAGAGACGAGAGAAACAGACGAAAAGCGCTAAAAAGTGGACTGATATTACTATATATATGATATGATCCGGGTGTGGCATTTGATAAAAAATTTTTTTTTTTTTTTGGTTATTTTTGGTCAAAATATAGTCTTTTTTTTACTTTATAAAATCTTCCTACATTCAAGTGTAAAATCGATTTTTGTTGAATCTTTATTTCGTTGCATTAAATGTTCAGATGTTCAGACAACAAAATATTTTGTGGCCGATACATCCCTGGCCGGGAAAGAGTTAATATATCAATAACTGAACGTGTTCATACAAATATAGAGACAAGAAGTAAAATGTACATCTTTTTTAGTGTTGTTCTTTTTTATAAAAAAACAAAACAATTTATTTAGACTTATTTTGTTTCAGTAGATCAGATGATTAATACAATTAATAATTGTTATTACTCCTTTTTTTATTTAGTTTTACTTAAAAACCTTTTTTTTTTTTTTTTTTTGTTGCTACATAAATAAAATAGAAATGTTTTTTTTTGTTTAATAGCATAAAAAAGTTATTTATCTTAATATGAATGTTTTTATGTTATTTACTTCCCATCAGCGGCAAACAGGAATCAATAAACAGTAACTGATTCAAAAACTCATAAGATCTTCCAAACGTTCTACCCCTTGAGCTTCAAACATCCTGCTTTTATATGAAAAAAAGAAATGCTCTGACATCAGACCAAACAGGAAGTGCTTCTGGTCCTCGTGCTCGCTCGTGTCTGAGAGAAGCACTAGGTGGCGTAACCAGATCAGAAATAATGAGATTCTGTGACGCATGACAAGGCTTTAAGGATAATATGTATTGCTAAGTACTTCATTTGAATAACTTTAAAGATCATTTTCTCATTATTTAATGTTTTTTTGCTCCCTGAGATCTAATAGTCTGATCTTAACAAACCAGACATGATTCATTCATCTTTTAGACGGGTCTCATGATAAAAACACTAGCAGCTAACCCCAACGTGAAGCTTTGATACCGTCACGAGCCTAGCTGGCATGATGAAGATGAAGATGATGATGATGATGTGTCTCTCTTCATCAGGATGAAGGGTTGAGGATGAGGAAGGCCAATCAGTTCGACAGCTCCGTGTCCAAGTCTTCGTCGGCGATGCTAAGCAAAGACCCGGCGGCCTCCAGATCGCTGCCCTCGCTGCTCGTGGTCATCGCCGCCATCTTCATCGGCTTCTTCCTCGGGAAGTTCGTCTTGTAGAGTCGCGTCGGAGCCGAGCGTGCGTTCTTGTTCATGTAAGCGTGGCGTCTGCGCAGACGAGCCCCGGCGGAATAAACGTGTCTGTGTACAGGATCATTCAAACGGGCCTTGCCTTTCTCACACGGTTAGTGCGCACACACTCACTCACTCACTCACACACACACACACACACACACTCACTCACACACACACACACACACACACACACACTCACTCACACACACACACACACACACACACACACACTCACTCACTCACTCCCACACACACACACACACACACACACACACACACACACACACTCACTCTCTCACACTCACTCTCTCACACACTCAGTCACACACACTCACACACACACACACACTCACTCTCTCACACACTCAGTCACACACACACACACACACACACACACACACACACACACTCACTCTCTCACACACACACACACACACACACACACTCTCTCACACTCTCTCTCTCACACACACTCACTCACTCACACTCTCACACACACACACACACACACTCACACACACACACACTCGCTCTCTCACACACGCACACACACACACGCACACACACACACTCTCTCACACTCACTCTCTCACACACACACACACACACACTCACACACACATGCGCACACACACACACACACGCGCACACACACACACACACACACACTCACGCACACACACACACACTCAGAAGCGGGCCGTCTCTCCCTCTTTTCCGCCGTCTGTGGTTCCGGGTGGGTTTCTCTGGGGTCGGGGAAGAAGAAATTGTCCATTTGTCTGAGCATCACTAGCCGCCCGACGGAGGCACTGTGTGTAGAGACCTGAAAAAACAAGCTGTCAATCAATAAAAGGACGTGTTTCTCTTTCTCTCTGTGGTTTATTAAGAGTTTAATGGAATGTTTTAAGTGTCACGTACATGTTCTTTGGATTCTTTTGCGAAAATGGGAAGTAATGCAGATTCCTCGTCACACACACACACACACACACACACTCGGACGGTGACGTTACACACATCTCCACGTTTGTTTTCTCGAGTGTGACGAGGTCAGCCGGGAACGGCCGTGTTTCCCTCACGAACGCTAGCCATTCTCATAATTTCATGGAGTTTTCTTTATGCAAATTATTCTATATTCGATTGTGAGGCAACTTGACTGAATAAATCACGTTTGCAGTCCTGTCCCGTGGTATTTAACATGCTGAAATAAAGAATCTTTAACACTCCTGCTGTGTGCTGTCCGTCTCTGATCGGTGTGTGTGAGCGTGTGTGAGAGAGCGTGTGTGTGTGTGTGAGCGTGTGTGTGTGAGCGTGTGTGTGTGTGTGAGAGCGTGTGTGTGTGTGTCTGTGAGAGCGTGTGTGTGTGTGTCTGTGAGAGCGTGTGTGTGTGTGTGTGAGAGCATGCGTGTGTGTGTGTGTGTGAGAGCATGCGTGTGTGTGTGTGTGTGTGAGAAGCGTGTGTGTGTGTGTGTGTGTGAGAGAGCGTGTGTGTGAGAGAGCGTGTGTGTGTGAGAGCGTGTGTGTGTGTGTGTGAGAGAGACACTAAACGTCTTCTTGGCCGTCTCTGAAGTGATGTGTGTCTCATCCAGGACCAGAAATGTTTTGAAAATACTAAAAAAACTCTTAATTGAAATATTATTATAGTTTTTGATTAGTGAAATTTGTCTTTTTTTTATGTATTAATAGGTGTATTTTCTGTTCTCGTTCTAATTTTAAATTAAAATGTAAAATAAATATTTAATATTATGTTTTTGTGAAGTCTGTATACATTTTCAATTGAAGCCCATCAAGATAAACAATAAAATACTGACTTTTCACATTTTTTTTCTTCTCCAAAATTGTAAGTTATATTTTTATCTATATGTTTCGCTCTCATTCTAATTTTAAATCAACATTTTAAAGGAATTAATGCTAACTTTGTTGTGCTTTTGTAATATCTATACAATTTTTATACCAATGCGTCAGGTTAAACGATGACTTTTCACAATATTTCAAAAAATTGCAAATTAGATTTTTATATATTTTCTGTTCTCATTATTTAAAACATTTACACTAAATAAACTGTAATTTTAACATTGTTATATTTTTAGAATGCTATATAATTTTCAAGTTAAATTATGAAATAATCGCAAAAATAAAATGTCTTTTTATTTAAGTTAACATTTATTTCAAGTAATGAAAATGTTTTCGTTTATTATTTTGGTTGATGTGTTGATTTATTGGGCATCACGAGACAAGCTTTCAATCAGGTCCTGTGAAGCACACTCCAGTGGTTCTGGATGAAATCAGCAGCTCTGAATCTAGAGAGCGTGGTATTATCTGAAGTGTGATGAAGATGCTGCTGAATGATGTATGATGAGCTCCAGTGAATGTGACGCTGTACAGGATGAACAGGAACTACATCCGAGCGCATGCACGAGTCACGACCTTCACGACCTTCTTTAACGGTTCCCTGCGAGACTCACTTCTTTGTTGATAAATGGCTTCTTTGGCCGCTTCATAAACAGAGTCGGGGGGGAAAGCGCTAGAAGTAACGAGCGTTACGGAATCAGGTTACTCTTTCAAAGAAGTCACGCCAGGTTCTTGGTTTTTCTCGAATTTAACTCTCATTGACCAACAGCTCTGGGGTTGCCATGTTGAGAGAAATCAGGCATTACACGTGAACACCATTCTACTGTAGATCTAAAATAATCCCATTAACCGGTGAGTTTGCTGCTGACTTCTGATGATCCGGTTCTTAATCCTTACACCATACTAATAAGCAAAAATTACTTTATGTAACATTTGTGCTTCATTTTTTTTATTGGATAAGAGTAGAATTTTCTTCGCCTGCGTTTTACTGTAGAGATGTTAACTTAATTTCCCTTCACTCCGAGGCGTATTCATTTCACGTTCAGTGAGAAAGGGCTTTTATGTTTGACAGAAATAGAACTTTTTATCTTAAAAACAAACGAGGAAGCTTTGCCCGCTTTTAAAAAGTAACACAAAAGTCGACGTAACGCTCACTCTTTATGGAAAGCAATGCAAGTAATTCAATTAGTAATTTTTTAGGCAGTAGCCCAATACTGTAAAGAATTACTTTTAAAAGCAAGTTCCCCGACTCTGAACATCAACGCTGTGATTTGAGTAAAACATCTTCCTGGATCAGCATTACTGTCCCAAAGCAGACCTATCCCTCATCAATAGCTCATCCCAAAAACCAAAGGGGAACGATAGTTGAGGAACAAGGACGTAGAAGCTAAAAGGCTAAACTTATCTCTCGATTTTAAAATGGATGTTGATCCAGAAACACCAGGGATAGGGTTAGGTCTGTTTCTGGACAATAATGTTGATTTCACCAAGTACAACATGTTCCTGGATCAATATCCTTGAAACAATATACCAAGCAACGATATTCAGAACTGATTATGGTCTAATACCGGTCCGCTCTGATCCCAGCACGGTTTTTAAATCAGTTTAGATCTATTAAATACAGACAATTGAATTTTAAAACAGAACCAGGGTCAGGTGCTTCAACGTCCTTTGATTTTTGGGGTGTATTCTGGGTAGGTTTAGGAGTGGAATCAAAGCAGAATAGTTGAATAACGAAGGTGTAGAAGCACTTAAGCTCTGATGGGATCTTGATTGGTTTCTTGGCATGTAGGATGCACTGAATCAGGGTTGTTGCTTCTGTAGCCGTGTTAGTGAGCGGTCATCGCTCTCTGACTCCAGGGATCGGAGCTGGGTGTGTTCAGGGTCAGGAGAAGCTACATGAGCGCGTGCAGCAGGACGAGCGCGAGGACGAGTGTGTCCGGCGTGATCGCCCCGCCGCCGGCGCTCAGTCTGAAGGGCAGGTCTCTCTCTCGGCCCCTGCGGCGCTCGCCCGGAGGCACGGAGCCGCAGCGGATCAGGGGCGACTGGAAGCTGGTGGGCCGTCGCTCGGGCCGGTCCGGACTGGAGCCGTCGCTCGGTCTCTGACCGTTGTAGAGCAGGCTGTGTCCGGACGGGTCCTGGCCGGCGCGGAAGAGCTCGTACTCTGTGTGAGGAAGACGGACGCCCAGCGCCGCGCAGCCCGAGGTGGACGTCACGTCCTGAGGAACGCCCCGCTGCCACGAGCCCTCGGAGCCACAGCCTCGTCCCCGGAACACGTTCAGCAGAGACGTGGTGGCCACATCCATGGGCGTCACCGCCATCTGCGTCACTGCCGGACGACACAACAGATCCTCTTTAACCCTTAACCTCTCTCTAATCTAGTCCTGGAGGCCCACGGATCTGCAGAGTTACACCTCAACACCTGCCTAGAAGTTTCTGAAGAAGCTTGATTCTCCTGATCAGGAGTGTCTGAATAGGGTTGGAGCTGAACCGTGGCCCTCCACGAATCAAGTTTGAGGAAGGTTTAGCTCACCTACAAATTTAAATCAGCCTGTTTTACTCGCCCTCAAGCCATGCTAGGTCTATGTGACGTTCTCCTCCAAGACGAATCCAATCGGAGTTATATTAAACTTTTTCCTGGCTCTTCCAAGCTTTAGAATGGCAGCAGATGGAGGTTTTTATTCAACAGTCCAAAAGTTTGAAAAGTTTGTGTCTGTGGATGGGTTTATTTCTTACTTGTCAAACAGGTCTTTCTCTGTAGCTCTTGGAGATCCTCCTCTTCCTGTTCTGCTGTGGGGTCCCTCAGGGATCTATTCTGGGTTTGCTATCTACCTGTTCCCCCGGGGTCAAAGGAGGCATAGATAAAGCTACTGGTACATGCCTTATTATGTCCTGCTTCCAGATTAAAAACAGTTCAATGAGTCCATGTCAGAAGTGCTTATTAGTATTAATAAGTGAGTGTAATGTTGGACTCAGAACTGTTTGTTGATGTTCAGGTGACTAAAGTGGTGTGGTCTTGTTTTGCACAAAAGATAAAGTGATTGTTTTGTAGATTTGGAAAAGTTAACTCATGCTTTTATCTCTTCCAGACCTGATTACTGTAATGCTCTTTATTCTTGTATTAGAAAGAGAAATCTCCTGAGACTGCAACTGATTCAAAATGCTGCTGCTAGGCTTTTAACAAAGTCACTATACTACACCAAGTCTTATAGTTTTAGAATTGATTTGAAATTTAGATTTTCTTTTTAATCGTGAAGCACTTTGTAACTTTGTTTTAAATAAAGGTTGCATACGTACAGTCCAGAAGTAGTCAAATAAAGCGCATCCATCCTTAATTAAATGAATTAGAAACACAAAGCAGGGATTTGCAAAGAAACAGGGTTTCCGTCTATCTCCATGGAAACGGAGTATTTAATATAACTCTGATTGGATTCACCTGAAAGAAGAACGTCATACACCTAGGATGCTTCGAGGGGGTGGAAATTAAAAATTCTAAACTACACATTCAAGTATATTTAGTTTCTATAGATTTCAATTCCAATCCATACCTTAAAACACAGACGTAGAAACATTTCACTTCTAAAAACTTGCTGAAAATGTGTTTGTTTTCCTCCTGTTTACAGTGTTTTGTTCTAAGAGCGCAGGTATCTTTAGACAACAATACATCGTATGGGTCAGATGTTTCTTTTTCTTTTAAGCCAAAAATCATCAGGATATTAAGTGAAGATGCTCCATGAAGATATATTTACGGTAGGGTAGGTAATTAACAAAATATCACAACTTGCTAATCTGCATTGCTAACTTTATAGGTAATGTTCTCAATATTTTTATAATAATCAGATTCCGGGTTTTAAATAGTCGTATCTCCGACAAATACTGTCCGATCACAAGAACGCAGACCTGTGCTGAGAGACGGGGACTGACCGGTGAAGGTGAACTCGACGGCGCCCCCGATGGCGGAGGACGGATCTCCTCGGCTGTAGTGTCCGCCGGCCGTGATGCTGAAGGTGGGCTGACGGCACACGGGGTCAGAGAAGTGATCGTACTGCCCCGTCCAGCTCCGGCTGTCCTCCTGGAAGGTCAGCATTCGGGTGAGGAAGAGGACGCCCGGACGCACCTCGCAGCGCGTGCTGACCCAGCTGCCCTGAAGACGCACCGGACGCTCGGCCTGAGCCGGCAGCACCGGAGGATGATGAAGGTCCGCCGAAGACACCAGCTGACAGACTCCACAGCGCTCGGCCTGAAAACACAGCATACAGGTCAAACACCACATCACTACTAAATAACATCAAAATATTACCAGAAACAAACTCGTTAAAGTGAAAACGTCACATCCAATTAAAAATATTACCAGAAATGAACTTAGGGAAAATTTTGCATCTAATTTAAAGTGTTAACAGAAACTAACTGAAGTTAAAGTGAAAACGTAAAATCTAAAAATCTCATTTAAAATATTACCGGAAATGAAAAAGTTAAAGTGAAAACATAAAATCTAATTTAAAATATTGCCAGAAAAGAACTTAAGTTAAAGTGAAAAAATAAAATAATAAATAATAAAATAAAATAAAATAATAAATAAAATTATATTTTAAAAAACGAACTCAAGTTAAAGTGAAAACATAAAAGCTAATATAAAATACTACCAGAAATGAACTTAGTGAAATTTTTTTAATCTAATTTAAAGTGTTAACAGAAACTAACTGAAGTTAAAGTGAAAACGTCAAATCTAAAAATAAAAAAATATATAAAAATTATATTTTAAAAAACAAACTCAAGTTAAAAGTGAAAATGTAAAATCTAGTGTAAAATATTACAAGTTTATTTAATATTTTACAAGTTAAAGTGAAAAAATTGAATGAATTTAAAGTATTAACAGAATCTAACTCAAATAAATAAAATTATATTTTAAGAAACTAACTTAAGTTAAAGTGAAAAAATAAAATCTAATTTAAAATATTACCAGAAACAAACTCAAATTAAAGTGAAACCGTCAAATCTAAAAATAAAAAATATATAAAAATTATATTTTAAAAAACAAACTCAAGTTTAAAGTGAAAATGTAAAATCTAGTGTCAAATATTTCCGGAAAAGAATTTAAGTTAAAGTGAAAAAATTGAATGAATTTAAAGTATTAACAGAATCCAACTCAAGTGAACGTTAAAACGTCAAATAGGTAAAATTATATAAATAAAATTATATTTTAAGAAACGAACTTAAGACTAAAATCTGATTAAAAATATTAGCAGAAACGAACTCAAGTTAAAGCGAAAACGTAAAATCTAAAATCAAAGTGGAATGAAAAAAATGAGCATTGGATTGTTTTTCTACGATGCACAACTAAACGTTGAAGTTTGCACCAAAGAGTCTGCAGAGATCAGAAAGTCTTTCGAGAAGCATGTGACAGACGCAAGGACAGCTCTGAATCATAATTCATCCGTCATAATGACTTCAGAGCCCGGCGTCCCTCGATTATAGAGCGGCTTTGATTTAATCTCAATCAATCAGAGAGCTCCTGGACACGTGTCCGCTCGCTTACCGGAGCCGGCCCGCGCATCAATAATTCAGGGCCGACTCCAATGCATTAACATTGCATTACATGTTTCCCAGCCTCTTTCTGCGGCGGTGGGGGGGCGCGCACATGAAAGAAATGAATCCATCAGAAAGAGCTCATCTCTCAGCTTGGGATAGAGCTGCAGGCGCGAGCCACGATCCGGCGCTGGCCTTCGCAAACACTATTTCCACATTCCCTTTGAAGCGGCCTGGAATCACTCCGGCTCTCCCGGCCTCCTCACATCATTCCCACGCCGCGCTTCCCTGCAATGCCACGTCTCATTTCAAAACGGTCCCCGCGCGATGACTTCGGAGGCTTCCAGCTTTCGGCCGATATCTGATTCTGAGATCCTGAGTTTTGTCATGAATTCATCTTTCCAGCGATGTACAGTTTGTCTTGATTAGATGGGGATTTATTTGGGTCCGGTTTTTTAAACGCATCCAAAATAAACGTTTGTGCATGCATGCATATCTCATACCAAACATATTCGCTTGTGATGAATGCACCACGCGTGTGTATTTATGCATGCATAATAGATATGCGTGTAAAATAAACTAATTGAACCATTTGTTTGGACGTTGAGGTAATTAATAAATCAGCTCTCGGTCGACGTCTGCTTCGTTACGAGATACGACTACTAGAAGAGCAGAAACATCTCCATAATGAGGAAAGTGTTTGAAAGAAGTTATTAATCAGAAATGAAGATTTGATATATATATATATATTTATCTGAATCTCTTTACTTAATATCCTGCTGATTGCAGTGCTGAAGGGCCCCGGGGTCACGGGGTCTGAGACGCATGAATTAATCACAGACGATGTCTCATCCCAAATTAAGTACAATGTTATGTATTATACAGACTCGTACTTCAGTGAACATGGCACTTCATGAATGAATCATTCTTCTGTCAGAAGCTTCATGTATTTTTCAGCTTTGCTGGGTTTCATTTAAGACGCTCGTGAGTCCTGACGTCCGTCTGAAACACAAACACTACCCAGACACGGGATACACACGATAGATCATGAGGACATCACGTTAAACTGCAAGCCGAACTTCATTTCTGATTAGTAATATTCATCGCTAAGAACTTTAGAAGAGAGTTTCTTAATATTTAGATATTTTTTCTCCCTCAGTTTCCTGATTTTCTAACAGAGAAATATTGTCTGATCAGAACAAAGCAGCCGTCGACGGAGAGATGATTTATATTTATATATATATCTCAGTTTTAACAAACTGATCCTGTGACTGGTTTCGGGCTCCGGAGTCATATATTTATCAAAATAATTCCTTTTTTCCGACGAAGCGTCTCAAAGGTTTGGTTCAGACTTGTATATTAAAAGAAGCAGCTAAAAATAATTGCATTTGAAATAAAAATGATAGCGTCTTATGATTCTAGACGTTTTGGAGCGGACTCTCTTCATGAATCATTTAAAGTCATCTGGAGGCTTTAGTTTCAGGTCGAGAGAACGGATTCGTTCAAGTGTGTCTCACATCTAAAACCTGAAAAACAATAGAAATGACTAGAACTGTATGTTTGTATAAAACACACGCAGGGCTGTATCTGATTGCATTCATGTACTTTTTCAGTCTAGAGTTTCCTCCTAGAAACTCATTTTGTTGTTTTAGTGTATATTTAATGCCTTATTGCACGCGATTTCTTACAAAAGTAATGCATTCAAATAAAAGCTCTTTATTCTTTGTTTAATGGGATGAAGGTTGACTGAAGGTTATTTCCATGCATTAGAAAGTGAATGATTTCTGTCCTGAATCTCTCTCAACCCTGAAAGAAGAGCTTTAGGTGTATTATACACACATGATATCAGTTCAGAAGACTTGATCATATCAGACAGGTATGAAATGAATTGGGTTGAACATCTGATTAATTAAAGAATAGAATTAGATCAAACTAGATGTCAGTCTGTGTGTAAAAACATCAGATTCAAGAAGAACGTTTCTGATCCTGTTTTAGAGTATAATATGAAACGCTTGACTTTATAACGTCCTTAAAACAATCTTCTAAAAATATATCTGGCGTCTGAATGATTTCTGCTTTATACACAAAAATATAATATTATGGCAAAGGTGTTTGGAACGAAGACAAATGTTTGCTTTTGAGACGTTTTGTGATATTTTGAATCTAAAAAAATATTTCTAAATATTACAAATTACTGAATAAAGATGCATTTACTTTACAAGTAAAATAATTTAAGATATTTTGTCTTATTTCTGCAAAAAATTTACATTCGTTTTTTTCTTTAAACAAGCAAAACTATCTGCCAAAAGGACAAGAAAAATAATCTCGTCTAGACTTTGAAGGAGATGAAAAGGCTGTCACTGATTCCTGGTCCTCATGTCCTTCAGAGCGGTCGGTTTAACACAGACGAAGATATTTCTGATGATTTTTGAGAGTTATGTGACTCTTCACAGACAGAAACACAACTCAAACGAAACTAAATGTTTTTGAACTGATCTAAATGAATGCGTTTTAAGGAAGTGATGGTTTGGGGTTGACCTCTGACCTGTGCGCTCCGCAGGGGGGTCTGGTACCCCGCCGGCTGCTGCGGGCCCCTCCGAGCGTCCCCCAGGAACAGCTCCTCGGCCCCGAGCTCCAGACGCATGAGGGTGAGCTCCTGCATGCTGGGGTCCGGCGGCTCGCAGGCCGTCTTCAGACAGCGCTGCTGGACGCCGCTGACGCTCACCTCGCCGACCGTCCCCCCGCGGACCAGCCAGGAGCCCCGCAGCGGCCGGACCCGGCCCCGGATCAGCACACTGGAGCGGGGCTCGCCGCAGCCGGGGTCCTGGTAGAAGAACTGCAGCGCCTGGAAGCGTCCGTCCGGCAGGAAGCGGTACGAGCGGGTCAGGAACTCCGGCCCGGGACGAACCTCGCAGCTGCAAGCAGCAGAAGAAGAAGAAGACGGGCTTCAACGGGGCCCCAGAGCCGGCAAACAAAGCTCATCCATCCACAGGAAAACATGCATTTGGGTTTTCTAGTCTAAGCGTCTAAATGCACTTAATAGGTTCAGGAGGAGACTTTATCAGCACTGCAGGCCAAAAAAACCTTAAAAGATCATGAAGTGTGTTTTTTCAGACAGAAAACATCCCAAAGGCAGCTTTACTTCCTCTCCACGTGAGCAGCACTTACACACCTCTCTGTATACTTACAACTTTTTATTCCACCAAAAACCAGCTTCATAGTCCTTCGGTGAAACGTTCTTCATCTAGTGTTTAGACGTACGCTCTAGAAAAGTATGCGTGCATATCTCATTTGCTTATTTAAACTTGATATTTTAGAAAAGGTGCAATACAGAGGGAATGTAATAAATCAAGCGGGTAACTATGACAGGCTTTATTACAGATGGATGCACTTTATTTGACTATTTCTGAAACCCATTCGCTGACATCATAAAGCTCGGAAGATTCATCTGAAGTCCGTCTCATACACTTAGGATTAAACCATGACCCAATTACTTTAAATGGGTTTATTTTAGCTGTACAGCAGTATTTGTGCTTATTTTCTAAAAGCAGAAACTGAGAATATTCTGAAAATATCACTTTTTAAAATCTGGATTGTAGATTTACTAATCCTTGGCAACTTTTAGGAAACAGCTTTCCTAAAAAAAACAGTTTTCTGATATTTTATTAGAGAAATCGCTCATATCGTGACTTTAAATTCACGTTAAATCATTCCACTGAGGTTTTCTGAATGCATCGTGATTCTCTCTGGATTCATTTCTGATATGTTTTTTCTGGTTGGTTGGTATCCTTCACAACTGAATGCATATTGCAGCGTTATTTTTTGTCAAATAAACGAAACAAAACCACTTCGTGATATCTGCCAATAGAGCCAGAAAATGCAATAATGACCCATTTGTTCTCATTTTCATCTTAACGGTGATAAACAGAGAAATCCCAAAAACCAAAGCAAATAAACCAAACACGTATTATGAAGTTTGTGCAATGTTCAGAGAACGTATGCAGTTTAGTGCAGATTTAATTACAGAACCCCTCGTTAACTGTAACACAGCACAGGGCTTTAATGTACAGCATGCTGATATCTGTTTCATGTTCTTTATTGGAAATCTAGATGGACTGCATGGTGAATGTTGACTCTGATGCACTCGTGTCATCGACAGATATCAATAAAAGCATCGACTCGATGCATGACTCTAAACAGATGCCTGTTAGTGAAATACCACCCAAACATTTCGGTCCTGTTTAAACCAGTTTCGTGCAGATCCAGTGTGACAGAGATCAGGGATGGAAGAGTGAGTTAGAGTCACCTGTCGGACACCCAGTGTCCGGTGATGTTGGGCGGTGTGTGAACGGTCACCTGCTGGCCCTGAAGCTGTTTGAGTCTGGAGTGACACCTGTTCCTCTGCTCCAGAAGAACCGGATCAGAACCGAGCCCCAGCACGCACACACTCACTGTGACACACACACACACACACACACACACACACACACACACACACACACACAGTTACAGCTCCAGAGATGCTCACTGGATGACCCGATCCGCTTCTTTAATCAAACCGAGTTTTGTTGAAATCTTCGAATCTCACTCATTTGATTCAGTCGAACGAGTCCTTCACGCCCCTCGCGGACCCCGATATTAATATTCAAGGCATAAATAAGTTACTCACCTGAGGAAAGCAGAACGACGAGAGGACACGAAGGAGACATTTCGACGACAGATCCTCTCTCAAAAAACACGGAAAGTTTCGCGCAGAAGACGATTCTCGTGAAGAAGGCGGGAGTGTTAAACGCGTTAAAGTTTCACATCGGCTCTGCAGAGAATAAACGCGATTTTCCTGGTCGTTGCATCCTGAGAATCAGCCTTTAGAGTCCAGAAAGAGCGTGGATGCAGAGGAAAGAGCGCGAGCCTCATCGTGAGAGCGACACCTTTCATTCCCGACTTCAGACTGAGCGGAACCTGCGCTTCTAGCGAAGCCTGACTCGTTTCAACCGATTCTTTTAATGACTCGGTCAGAAGGAAAATCAATCGACTCTACGGAATCACTTCGTTAAAAGCAATATTGTTG
Source organism: Puntigrus tetrazona (assembly GCF_018831695.1). Lineage (NCBI taxonomy): Eukaryota > Metazoa > Chordata > Actinopteri > Cypriniformes > Cyprinidae > Puntigrus > Puntigrus tetrazona. The sequence goes on along the minus strand of NC_056722.1, from coordinate 5,834,321 downwards.
ACAATAATCTGAATAAGTTATATTACTGTTAGTAATAAATGTTATTTTGAAGTATTGCTAATTTTGCTTTAACAATGAGGAAAATGGACTATACCGTGGTTACCATGGTAAAATGGATACCATGGTAAAACTATGGCAGCAAAAAATGCTTAATTTGTGTTCGTAGTAAAATCGTCGCTATTTTATTTATATGTAAAATAATCTATATAACGTAACTAAAAACCAGCAATACGACTACGGGGAATTTTAAGAGACACCTCAAAGGATTCAGCGACGATCCGCTCTCTGAACGCGTTTAACTAAAAGCAATCGTTCGAACGAACCGATTCAAATGAATCGCGCCTCTCCCCCGCGGAGCGCAGTCGTGGGCGCGCTCTCTGATGGATCGGACCGCAGCAGGACTCGGATTCAATCTCCATGATCTTATGAGTCACTGTGTGTGTGTGTGTGTGTGTGTGTGTGTGTGTGTGTGTGTGTGTGTGTGTGTGTGTGTGTGTGAGTGAGTGTGTGTGCGTGTTAATGTGTGCGTGTGTGTGTTTGTGTGTGTGTGTGTCGTGATCAGCGCCGGAACATGAGAGCAGGTGTGGGTTTGTCTGAAGCTTCACATCGTTTAGAGCGCAGGAGTTCTGGCTGTAAAGATCTTATGAATATTTCACTCTTCTCTTGTATTTCGTTTTAATGGCATGCGACTTTTGCAACAATTAGGCGACTCTCATGAAGTCAGAAACTCTTCAAAGAGCTGAACACACAGCCAGTCATTAACTGTGTTTCTCTCTCGTGGTTTGATCAGACTCTATCCTGCACGAGGTTCTAATGATGCAGAGTCTTTTGCTGCGATGGAAAACAATGTCTTGCATGTTGTATTCAAGCAACATTCAGTTTAATAGTTTTGCACACATTATGGGAACATTAGCTATTTAGCTAAATAAATATAGATATAAAAGTAATACCAAAGACGCGTTGCATAAAAAGTATTATTGTATTTGTGGCACATTTTACACTTTCCAGCGATCAATCAATCAATCGCACCCGACATGTTTTTGTTAAAGCTGTGTATAGTGTATTTTATCATGTATATATGAATAGACGTCTCGTGCATGTATACCTTTCAGATGATTACGTCTTGTTCAATGCAAGGTGAAACTAGAGGAGGATGAAGTGCAGCGTTTACTGTAGTATCCTTCAGACTGAAAGCGCTTTACAGTAATTGTGCTCTTAAAGCTCATTCATGGCCTCAGTGATATTAAGGACCGCTGTAATGCCTGCCGGAGTGTTCAATTACCTCTGGAGAACTCATCTTTAATTCATGCGCGTGTTTTTTATAGATGTGGATGATGAGGGTGATTTGTTTTGCTGAAGCGGCTCAGGTGTGGCTTATTTAGTTATTTGTCATTTAGCAGATGGTTTCTCATAGCGTCTCCTCGGGCCGGAGATCATCAGACGTCTGAGGAACCAGGACCAAAATACACGTGTTGAGACGAGCGAAGAAAACACTTCACACGTCTGCGGGAGCTCCGAGAGGAAAACACCGGCCAATCAGCAGCCAATCACGGCCTCGGCGGCGAGCTGGACGCTTGCGTGCGATCCGGATAAGTGTCGTGTTTGATGCGTCGGGCTTCACGGCTCGATTTCATTCAGACTCAAACTCTACGAAAATATGAATTTGCTGCAGACGCCGAGATTCGTGTGATGAGATTCTGCTGCTTGTAAATCAATGGGCAGATACTGGCTTCAAATCATCTAAAGATCACTCTGGAGCGGGATTCTAGGACTGGTGCAAAGCTGGAGACATCTGGGGGAAGAAATAAAAACTTTGAATGTTATACAGTTTGCATGCATAAAGTATACACTTTTTGAAGTTTTGAAATATGCTTCATCCTCACAAATTACCAGAATACTTAGAATTAGATTATTTTTTTGCTATTTTATTCAAAAGCATTTATATTATTAAACATGTAATTATACCAGTACTTCAACTATTTTTAATTTTGTGGAAAAGACAAAAAGTGGATCACACCGATATCAAAAGACAAGATGGTTTGAACATACAACCAAATACGAACCAAAAAACAACCATAAAATCTTCAGCATACTTTATTTTTGATGATTCTGACAGCAGGGATTCGGGAGAGACTTTCAACCCACAGAAAACACCAAAAAACTGCTAAACTTTAGTTTATTCCCCAAATAAATGATTTTTGGTGATGGACCGAGTCTGTAGAAGTGATCAAACATATAATGATGGAGAGCTGAAGAAACAGAGTCTCCTCAGAAGATGTGAGATGTTTTGGAGGAACAGTGAAAGTAAAGCTCCTCAAAAGATCCTGAAGATCAGATTCTTCTAGAAAATGATTGACGGAGGATCAAGTAAAGACAGTAAGAGTTGATCTGGAGATATGACCTTTACTTGATCAGAATCAGTCCAGATCTGACCCCAGAAGAGCTTCTACAATTACACTGAAAGAGTTTGACTGGATCAAAACGAGTTTAACAGCAGAGTCTGATGATTTAAAAGCCTTATGATACGATACGGCAGGATTTAAACTTGTTCTCAGCTTGTAGTTGTAGAAGCCGAACTTCACAAATCCGTGTCCAGCTCATGTTTCACTCCACAAATCAATACAGAAATGAATAAATTCTTGAGCTTTGAGGGAGAAAGGCGAGCTGGATGCGGTGTGTGTGTGTGTGTGCGTGTGTGCATGCATATGTGTGTGTGTGTGTGTGTGTGCGTGTGTGCATGCATATGTGTGTGTGTGTGTGTGTGTGTGCTGGTCAGAGGTCACCGACCCCAACAGAAGCCGCCTGTGAAGCGGGAAACTAACAGGTCGTCCTCTAAAGCAGCGTTTCTTTAATCAGAAGACGACGGGTGGCTTTATGAGACGCCATGAATGAATGCATGAGCAAAAACTAGACTCCGTGTCTTCTATTAGGCCGGAATGGATAATTAGCCGGTCCTCCTAAACACGGCCGGCGTCATGAAAAATACATCCCAAACACAGCTCTGCTTCAAAGACGTCCGTGTCGCTCATTTACACGACGGCGGCGTCTGACAAACAAGCGCTGATTTGAGAGCAGCTGCCGGATTCGGAGCCAGACTCGGTGAGGAGCTCAAACAGCTTGGTGCCGCTCAATATTCAACGGCAGAAGAACCTGCTCCTCGAACACCCGCTTCCGCCCGTCTACAAACGAGACGCTTCATTCAGTTGTGCCGCGCTCGTCTCATTTAAACAGATACATAACGTCTGGAGGCGGCGCGAAGAACGGGTTCGGTTTGATAAATGATTTCACTCTGAAAATTCGTCTGCACGCCTCCAGCCCGAGCCTCATTTGCACAGTAAGATCATTGAAGACGACGGCGGAGAACCCAAATGAGTTCTGTCCGGATGGACTAATCCGCCGGATAAACAGCGGGAAAAATCCTCGCTCGGATCGCGGCGGAGAAGACTGATTAGGGAATCGAGCGCCCTAGAAATACAAAAGCGTGATGAAGAGGTTGAGGGGAAAGGAGAGCTAGACGCATCGGGAAGGTCGACCCGTTTAGCGCATCTTAAAGGAACAACTCTGACAAGGTTTGTTTGTCCTTGTCGCTTAGAAGGCCACGTTTCTTTCAGAGGAACGTTTGATTTGGTTTTAGATTAGTTTTGGTGAAAAGAAACACCTACGGAAGCTGTATTTGGCACCTCCGGGATCTTGGAATGAAAACCCTCCGTTATCGGCCCGGAAATGTGTTTACTGTCATAAACTCTCACGCTTACTGCAGAAAAACAACAGAAGACGCATTTCTGGCCAAACTCGTTCTTAAAAGAGCCGTGCTTCTTGGCGTGAAGGAACGGTTCAGACAAAAACCATCCTCCGGGATCAGGACGAGTTTGTTTCTCGTCTCTGCATCAGTGTCTCTGTAATGGAAGTGAATGGGTGCCGTCAGAATGAGAGCCTGATAAGAACGTCACGATCATCCTCAGCGCTCCGGTCCATCAGTGAACATCCGGAGAAAGATCAAACTAATCCAGCTTTAAGAGGTTTTGAACTAAAACATGAGTCCATGATTCATAATAACTCTTCCTCCAGTGAAAGTGTTCTGGTCTGAATCAGGAGAAAAATCTGCTCAACGTTTACAAGACAAAACGTCTTAAAAAATGTCTTAAAGCTGGATTCGTTTGATCTTCGGTCTTCTCCAACTGCTGGACCGGAGTGCTGTGGATTATTCTGATGTTTTTATCAGACTCTCATTCTGACGGCACCCATTCACTTCCATTGCTGAGGCACAAACTCGTCCTGACCTCAGGGAATTTTTCAGTATTTGACTCAATAATAATTCAAAGCACCTTCCTCTTTAAGAGCGCGCTTCATTTAAAGTGCAGAGGAACACACACTCTTGAGGGACCGAAGTCGCACACAGACAGTGTTTGTACTCTGTTTCTCTGAATAAATCAGCTCTGTCTGTTTGCGTCCGGCTCTGCATTCATCAGCTCCTCAATGACTCCGTGTGGAGCAGAAAAAGCTGTGTGGCAGTCGGCGGCCGAGCGTCTGCTGGCGTTCTTCAGGACCAGAGCTTTGATGTGTGGAGCGACTGAAGTCCAGCGCTTCGTAAACACAGCCGTTTACCAACGAGAGTAAAACTATTACAGGATTAAATGAACATTTCCTGATCATTTACTCACCGAGATGTGCAGGTCTTCAGCTGCAAAGAAATCGCTTTTGAAGGATTTTTCTCCTTATAGTGGACTTCAAATGGTGGCCAAAATACAGTTTCAGTGCAGCTTTAAAGATGATTGTAGCTGAAGAGTAAAAGGTCTCATCAAAACCAAACGATCGGCCATTTTCTAAATCATTTATCTACTTTTTAATTTATCTACATTATCTGGGGTGTTAGGATGGAGCCAGCGTTTCACGAAGCACTCATGAAAAAAAACTAAATGCAATTTCTTTGAACATCTTGGATAACATGGGAGTAAACGACCAGGAAGTGGACTTATGGTTTAATGTAAAGTTATTGAAGCACTGCAGGGTCAAAGGGCACATAATAATCATGACACTTTCTCTACAGTCACTGACTGATGAATAGAAACATAACCACAAGCAGCAAGTACTGGACGAACATCACTTCAGAGCGACCAGAACATCCCGAGAAAACTCGTTTAGCTGATTTGTGTTGGGTTATTTATAACACGCTCATGGAACGCCTTATTCACGAAACATTTCCGCTGAACGTTAATCTAATGTTGTTTAAATGTTATCTGAGAGTTCTGGAACAAGCAGCATTTAAAAGTAACGTTACGAACCAGAAAAAGTTAAAGAGGTTTAAAAATAAACTGATGTTTTGAACATTCAGGGATAATATTTGCGTAACAATGTTAGGAGAAGAACATCATATTAGCCGGGAAGCTGCAGGAACTCATATTCTGAACAATTAAAGAAGAGGAAACAGCTGAACCAGTCAGTTATATCCTTACTGTCCATCACGGTCAGCTAAAACTACAGGACCGGTCAGTCTCTCAAACACTGTCTGACCAACAGGAGGCGCTGTGAAGCGATTCCAGAGCATTTAATTGCCATCTTGACTAATTAGCCATCTGTGAATAACTAGAGAAGGATTTCTGAAATTAAGAAAGCATCTGGACTTTAGACCGTCTGAGCCAAACTCTGAGAGAAGGAAGCAGAAGTTTGGGGGAATGGATAAAATAATTAAAACCAAATTCTGGAAACTGAAATGTGTGCATATATATATATATATATATATATATATATATATATATTGTATTTATTTTATTTTTTTTGACACTGTATGTGTGTATATGTATGTGTGTGTGCACACACATACATATACATAAATGGATATACATTTATGAATATAAAGATATAAAAAGGTGGTAGTTTTTGGGTTCTCTGAAAG
>NC_056722.1:5798428-5823428 GCF_018831695.1 Puntigrus tetrazona | reverse complement strand
TCACACCAAAAGTTTAATGAATAAATAAAATACACTTCAGCAATTAAAAAAAACAATAATATGTTTATCTAAGGTCATTTTTGCTTAAAGGTATGCTTATCATCGATTACAAAGATCTTTCTGAAAACGACGTCTCTACATTCAGTAATGAAACGCCTTTAGATGAACATTAATCTCATCATTATACATCACTATTCTGTTCAGTGTCTCTCACACACACAGACGCACACACACAGACACACACACACACACAGACACACACACACAGACACAGACAGACACACACACACACAGACGCACAGACACAGACACAGACACACACACACACAGACACAGACACACACAGACGCACACACACACACACACACACACACACACACAGACACAGACACACGCACACACTTACCGTAATTCTGTCAAATAAATCATCTTCTGGATCCTTGTGTTTTATGAACAGCTTCAGATTCTTGAAAACCTGTGAAAGTCACATTAACACAAAAACACACACCGACCGGGAGTTAATGCAACATATAATCACAGAAACTCCTTCTAAAGTGTGTTTCTATACAAGCAGGGTTTTTATAAATAAAGGTCTTACATGGAGATTGTTCTCGAGATCATTTCCTTGACTTACACGCGTTCATTTAAAGAGGTTTTAAGGCTCATAAACTGCATAATAATATTAGGTTTAAACCAAGTCCAGGAAGTAGTAGCATGAATTATTCTTAAACATGAGAATCAGATTCAGTGTTGCAATGAATGATCCACAAACTGAAAAGAGAAGAGATCATTTATGAATTTAATAAATTCAGGTTATAATTATCCTATTAGCCCTCGGTAAAAATCAAGTGACAAATTATTTCATATTTTTTATTCCCACGGACAGAAATTAGTCATTACATTTAATCTGATTTTTTTTTTACATTTGATGGGTATTTACACCTTTATAAATCCATTTTAACTCAAGGTATCAATTAAATATAAGAATTTGACTCAAAAGATAATCAGTGAATCTGAATCTGGGCTGTTATACCAAGCAGCATCTGAAGAGGCATTTAGATGCATTTCCAAACGGTTTGATGCTTTTAACTGCTATTACAAATTAATTATGTTTTCATATAGTTTTGAAATAATTTAAAACATGAAAATATATGGGGGGAATAAAAGCGATTGAAAAAAGTGATTGTCACAGTGATTGAACCGAATCGTTCAAAAGACTGATTCATTCAGGAACGAAGTTCAAAAAGGAAACTGATTCTATGTCGAAAATACATACATACATTTTTAAGGGTATAAATTTATACATTTTCTGCTCCCGTGTCTTGAATCTGTGATCAATCTCACTGCTTTGTAATACACTGATTTATGCAGTGAAAGAACACACACACACACACACACACACACACACACACGTCTAGACTTCACGTAATGTATGCTTAAGCTCTGGAGGGGAGTTTTTTTTATGTTTTTTTGCGAAATACTCGCACGCCCCGACCACGGACACATCAAAGATCCGTTTTATCCTGGCAGCACCAAAGCAGGATTAATAGGATAATTATTTTACAACTTCTGTTAATGGAAAAATACAGAGGTGCTGGCCTCGAAGGCAAGTACGGCCCTGGATGAGAGGAACACATATCTAATCACACGAACACTCATTAAAAGAGTTTAAAATCAGTTCACTTTATCAAAATAAACTGCTCATTTTCAAATAGTTTAAATGCACTAAAATAAACGGTTTTGAATAGAGATAAAGACCATCATTCCTCGATTTATAAAACAAATGAAGCATTAAGTTTGAAGGAATCGTTAAAGTCAGACCTGTTTCTCCACAGGAACTTTGTTGTAGTATCGGATGGAGTCTTTTCCGAGGAAGTCGAACTCGACCACGTGTTCCTGACCGTCCAGACGCCGGTGAAGAGAGATGTGCTCGACTCTCAGAGAACAGCAGCCCACCGTATCAGCAGACTCATCATCCTTCTCATTCCCTGCCCGCAGAGCCAGCTGAACACACACACACACACACACACACACACACACACACACACACAGTGACTGATGCAGTGTTTAACCACTCTGAGTGAATGAGTCCTAAATCTGAAAGTTTCATGTTTTCGGAGCAGTATTTGCTTCAAAAAACGCATTTGCTGCTTTATGTACAGCGTTGCCATGGAAACAGATATTTTACCGCTCCTAAACAATACCTCCTAGTGGTAAAGAACAAATCTGCATCTTCATTCAGACCAACCCGAAAAGATCGAGTGAACAGCGATATGTTAAATGTTTCCTGGGATTTGTTTTAAAAACCATCAGTTTCAATGATCCAAAGATCCATAACAGAAACAGCAGAGGTTTCTGAAGAGCAGTCAGGTTCTTCCACAGAGACTCAAAGCAGGTCTCGTCTTATAAACAGAGGCAGGGTCATTTGGAATAGAAAAGGCTTCTGTCTAAACTGTTGATATAAAATAAGAAGCACTCCCTAGAATATCATTATATGCTTAAATCGGTTCATTACAGGGGTGCCAATACTTTTGTCACTAGTGTGAGACCTTGTCGATGAAGTAGATGGCGACTCCTCTCTGTCTGCTCTTCATCTCTCTGGACGTCCAGTCACGTCTGTACTGTTTTCTGATGGAGTCCACCTTCATCTTCAGCCTCCGAGCCGTCTCATACTTCTGCCAGTCCTTCTCACCCTGAACACAGACCATCATCATCATCATCATCATCCTCCTCTTCCTCAGCGAGAGCACACACACACGCACCTTGAGTTTGGAGCTGGGGTTCAGCATGATGTACTTGGGTCGTCCGTGAATGTTCTCCAGCCACGACGCCAGCCACGTGACCGTGTTATCGTGCTGCACGCGCTTCCAGCGATGACCTGCAGGGGGCTCGGGGACCTTCGAGTCTCTGCCGAGACAAACCAGACGTCCAAAAACAAACCAAAGAATCCAAACAACTCTGCAATTTCTCTCTAAACTCAGTTTTTCTGTCATTTCATAATATATACATGCATACATATGAGATAAAAATAAATAAATACGTGCTGTTGATTAACAACTTAACATTTTAAATGAAAATTAAATTGTTACGTTCTCATTTATCAACAGTGGTCAGACTCATTAATTCATAAAATCTTTACATTTTAATAATGCATCAAATTGGATAATATGCATTCTTTTTAATTTCTTTATGCAACCTGTATTTTATGATTAAGTACAAATTAATTACAAGAAACAGCAGTCATCAAATAAGTTCATAAAAACATTTTTAAATATATATTTTTTAAAAATTAAATGTGTGTGTGTGTGTGAGAGACTGTGAGTGTCTCACTGGCTGCAGCTGATGGTCATGTCCTCTGGCTGGCTGGAGTGTGTGTGTGTGTGTGTGTGTGTGTCTGTGTGTGTGTGTGTGTTTCTCTCACTGGCTGCAGCTGATGGTCATGTCCTCAGGCTGGCTGGAGTGTGTATGTCTATTTCTGTGTGTGTGTGTCTGATTCTGTGTGTGTGTGTATGTGTGTGTGTGTGTGTGTGTGTCTGTTTCTGTGTGTCTGATTCTGTGTGCGCGTGTGTGTCTCTATTTCTGTGTGTGTCTGTCTGTTTCTGTGTGTGTGTGTCTGTTTCTGTGTGTGTGTGTCTCTCACTTGCTGCAGTTGATGGTCACGTCCTCAGGCTGGATGCGTTTCTTCAGCTTGCCCATCTTGGGGTGTTCTCCTCGGCCGCGGAACAGTCCGGGCGGCTCCAGCTTGAAGTTTCCGATCTTCTCGCGGTGTCCGTCCAGCAGACAGTACCCGTACTCCTCCATCAGCCGACCGGCCTCCTCTTTCAGGACCTGATTGAGAAAGGTCAGGGGTCAGACCGATGTCCGGAGGATCCCCGGAGCGCACGGAACCGGACGAACCTGCTTCTCCTCCTTCGTCATGTTCTTACGCTCCTCAGACTTCTCCACGAAATACTTCTGCATCTGACTGAAGTCACACTTGGACAGCGTCGTGATCAGCTTCTGCTCTTCTTTGGTCATCTCCTAAACACAACTCTATTCAACTCTGTTCATTTATCACCAGGATACAAGTCTGATCACAGTCTGCTTTACATCAATAACTCAAACTAAAACTATTTTGTGTTTTATAACAAAAATCTTACATATTGTGCCTTTTAAAGGACAGTCCACCTTTTTTTAACAGGCTCAATCTCCATCTCCCCCAGAGTTAAACTCAGTTTTACCATTTTTTTAATCCATTCAGTCGATCTCCGGGTCTGGTGATAGCACTTTTAGCATAGCTTAGCATAGATCATTGAATCCAATGGGACCAGTAGCATCACGTTCAAAACTGACCACAGAGTTTAGATATTTTTACCATTTAAAACTTGACTCCTCTGTAGTATGAAAACAAACTCTTGATTATTACTCTGAATGAGAGTATAGTTCCTGGTCATATCAGCCTGGGAAAAAAAAAAAAAAAAAAAAAATCACAAGTTTAAATGTTCTTACTACACAACATAACTCCAGAAGAGTCACGTTTTAAACAGGAAAAACATCCAAACTTTTTGGTCATTTTTGAACGTGATGCTACTGGTCTAATCCGATTCAATGATCTTTGCTAAGCTATGCTAAAAATGCTATCACCAAACCCGGAGATCGGCTGATTAGATTCAAAACCGGTAAAACTTCACTCATTAAGTCTGAGGAGATGGAGAATGAGCAACTTACAAACAAGGAAAACAATTATTTTATTTAAGTGATTAAAAAACCCTATAAAACAAAGAATCAAACCAATAAAAAAGAATCTATAAATAAAATTAAACTTCTAAAACGCTTTGATGATTCAGTAACAGCAGCTGCTGGTTCCGACCTCCCTCCAGTCGCTGAAGAAGTTGTTCTGAAACACTTCTTTACTGGTGTATTCATGATCCAGCATCTTAGCGTAGAAAGTGGCGATCTCCTCCGAAGCAGGACTGAGTTTCACTGGCTGACCTGAGACACACACACACACACACACACAGACACACACACACACACACACACACACACACACACACACACACACTCTGAGAACTGCTGAATTTCTGTTACTGTCTTGTTCATCTCAGTCTGTACGAGTCTCTATGAAGAAACGCTCAAGTGTTTACCGTCATAATAAAAGCAGATGTTCTCCGGCAGCAGCTCGTATTCAGGAGGAAAATACGGGCCTTTGTGCTCCAGACTGCTCCATTTCTGAGTGTCTGATGACTTTCCTTCCTCCCACCTGATCAATCACAATAATAATAATAATAATAATAATAATAATAATAATCAACAATAATAATAATAATAATAATAATAATAATAATAATAATATGAAAGTCAATATAATCCACAGCAGGTTCTGCATTTTCAACCACTCATCTTATTGCAAGTTTAATAATATTAAAAAAAAAAAAATTATTTTCATTCAAATCTAATCTATAAATATATACAAATACATGAATAAATTATTAAAGTCAACAATTATATTTAATTCAAAATCATTTTTGCCAAGTTACCATTTAATCATTATCAAGATTTCAGATTAAAATCTAATTCCAAATAAAATGAGCTCACTTCTAAAATGATTCTGTTTAAGTTGAAGTTCAGCGTGTCAGTGTTATAATTATAATTAATGAAATGAAATAATGAAAACTGAACATAAATATAAATTCTGAGGGTCTGAACTCGTATAAACTGATGCTAGCTCGTGTAAAACAGTGTAAAACAGTGTAATCTCGCGAGCTGACCTGCAGCCTGACAGAGTTTTGGCGGCAGCGGCTCCCGCATAATAACATCTGACAGAGGAAACTTTATTACGTTCCGCTGAAATATAAATGAATCGCGAAATTAAACGCAAACATGTTTTCATTCCCAGCAGACTCGGCGGACAGGAGACACGTGCTGATCTGCGCATGCGCACTCAGAACAACGACGCTGTTCCGGGGGCGTGTCCCGCGTGTGCGCGTCCGACCAATCACAGCCGACTACAGCTCCGCGTCCTCCAAAACACTTCAGTGTTAAATATTATCACTTTATTGACTTTTTCAAATTGTCGACTTATTCTATCTATCTATCTATCTATCTATCTATCTATCTATATATATATATATATATATATATATATATATATATATATATATATATATATATATAGCAAAATTAAATTGAAAGAACTTATATGCTAACAAAAGAATAAAATCATCTCAAGTTTAATAGAAGGTCTACCACAGATTTAAAAGACTTCTCTCTCAATTCACAATTTAATAACTTTTCCCATGAGAATACCTGTTTAAATGTTTATTCTGTGGCCAAAGCGAGCTAGAAGTCCATGTTATCATTAGTTCGGTCTAATAAAGCCTATTTATTCAGATAAGTTTATTTTTTTTTTTATAAAGTATAATCTAATCTAAGCATCAGCTCAAACAATCAACGGACGATTAAAGACTACCTGAAAGAAAACAGCACACGTACCACTTCCACTTCTCAGACTCCTCGTCCTTCTTGGCCTCCTTCCCCTTCTTCTTCTCCTCCTCCTGGTTTCTGTCTTTCTTCATCTTTTTGTTCTTGTCCGTTTTGTCGTGTTCAGAACCCGTCTTTCTCCTCTTCTTCTCTGAACTCTTTTCATCTTTGACTCTCTTCTTCATCCTGACAGGCTCCTCAGATTCATCCTCCTTCAAAGTAAAGTTATTGCTCGACTTATGGCTTTCTGTCAGCAGTGATGGTTTCTATCGGCACACACCTGGGCTTCTTTCTGGATGAGACGCTCCTTGCTGCTCTTCAGCCGAGTCTGAGAATCAATCACGAGCAATTAAATAAAGATCATTAAACCCCGCAGACGAGGTCGAACACAAAGATCAAAATACCTTCTCTTTGTCATTGTTGTTGATTTCTGGAGAGTCTGACTTCTGCTGTCCATCACTTCTGGTTTAAAGAAACGGTACACTGTTTCTCGAATCAAGCAACTAATATTTTTCATTGCTTTGCAAAGTCAAACCGAGACATCTTGCCTTTCTTCAGCATCTGCTTTGACGTCCTGAGAGGACAACACACACGTTTAGATTGAAGACGAGGCGTTTCTCTTATATTTAAAGTCACACACGAGCGCTCACCTCACAGGAGTCTCCATCTCCTGCTTCACGTTTCCCTGCGCTGCTAAAACTCACGAACATCACACCACCATTTGACGAGGAACTTCACAAATAATGTTCTCAGAACGTTCCGGCAACGTTCTCTCAAAGTTATGAACAAACGTGCTTACAGTAATATTGACTGAACTTCCAGTCGGCGTTATCTGGTCTTTAATAATCTGCTTTTTGTGAAAATCTAATTATTATTTTAATGTTATAAGTTTCATAACATTTAAAAGCAGGCTCCCACATTGCTCACCAGTTTATAAAATTAATCTCATAGCCAAAAGAAATACTGTATATTTATTAATAAAATGTTCTATTAAGATTTGCATAACTGTGAAGAAAAAAAAAGTTCAGAGCACATTCAAAAGTAACGTTTCAATGCTACAATGCAAACTTTCCCGCACTTAAAAGCCCTTTGAAGTTGAGTGCTGAACTTTCAGGAACGTTTTCGTAACTTTGAGGGAACGTTATCTAAACGTTGTGAGCATGTTTTAAACGCACCTGAGTCCAGATCGCCTATCGGACCTCTTCATCTGTTAATGACAGAATCATTAGACTCACATTCAGTCACGACCTCCTGAGATTATCTTACCTGTTTTCCGTTCAGCTCCTTCTCTCTGTCTTTAGAGGAGCGTTTGGATTTCTTCTTCTCTCTGACATCAAAGACTCGAGTTAAAGTCAACATCACAGATCTCTGTTCGAGTCACGATTAAACGGATCTTTCTGACCTTCTGTCGTGTTTTTCCTTTTCCAGTTTCATCCTGTAACTTTGTACTTTCTGTAAAAGTCACTGCAAGGACAGTAAAACAGAGTCTAATCTAGCACTTCCAGTCTAATCTCAAAGCGTGGGGATCATTCGGTACCTGAGATCTTCTCAAAGCGGCATCAGAATGCATGTCACCTGTCACACCTGAAAGGTTTTAAGTTCGTCTTGCAATCAACTGCGCAAAATCAGCCCCAGCGCCACCTGCTGGAAGAAACCCACCTTAACACCCAGAAGACCTGAGGAGCATCTCAAGCAGCTTCACAAGACGTTCAGTGGTTTCTGTGATTCATTTGTACTGGATCCTGGGGAAGAGATATTCTGAAGTGGAAGCAATTTCTACATGAACAGTATTCATTCCCTTCACTGGAGTAAACCGGCTTTAAAAATCAAGCTGTGAAATGCAAACCAATAAACCTGTTCTCTTTAAATATAACACTGAGTTTTGATTTGGTGCCATTTGCATGAATAACCATTATTTCTGCAGGTTTTGGATGAGCTCAAGACCCCTTTGAGACCAAGTAAAGACGATTTAATGAGTTCTATTAATAAAAAAAACTTACTTTTTAAACCATCTTTACAAATAATTAGCTTAAGTCTTGAAGAATACAGAATTAAATTGTACTGTACCTTCGGATTGCACCGCAAACAATCCTGATGCTCGGCGTTTTCATCATTTTCCAGGACAAACCTCTAAAAGTTCTTAAATCAAGACCCATCGACTGGAAAAACAACATGATGTGAAAGAAAGGCCTCGTTTTATGAGAAACTGATGAAAATGAACTGAAACCAAACATCTGCCCATGGTCTCTAATTTAATTCCTCACTGACAGATATTTGTTCTGGTTTTAAACCTGAACTCATTCAGTTTAGCTGCATGTTTCAGAAAAGACTTCATGTGTTGTTTGCGTCGTACTCATCCTGATTTAAGGATGTTTGATATTTGCACTGAAACCCCACAGAGAGACTCATTTTAACAGTGCGTGCAATATTTAATACCTTGCCTTTGCTCTGATTAAAGGCTTCAACTTTAAGACTTCTTCAGACCATTTAAGATTACAGTGAACCAAAACAGATGCAAATTAGATCAACTCGCACTTTTATGAAACTGACTTCAGTTTTCCAGTAGAAATGACACGACTAACTGGAAGGACTAGTCTAAGCGGAGCGACCGGCCGCTGATCAACCAGGGAAGCACAAGAGCAAACCTGCGATGATTCACCAGTCTTTTATTACAGAAAAAATATCTGGATGTGTAAACCGTCACACCCTTTCGCAAGAAACGGACGGCATGGTTGACCCCAAGCTCGTTCCATCCGTCCGCCAACATCACAAATGTTCACGTGTCCAGTTTACGCTGCAAGGGCAGCAGGCGAAGGAAGAGCTCATCGTCCGTCAGCTGCCATAAATACTCAAATACATTTGGTATGAACTGTACAATAAGAGAAAACGTCTTCACCATTTACATATAAAAGAAACAATGAAAAACAGTGTAAATCATGTTCTAAAATTAGAAGAGAAAAAAAAATCTAGGGCTAGGACGCGCAATTTGTGGATCGATCCGGAACTGACTCCGAGCTTAATGTAGTTTTTAACAGCAGATGGCGCTCTGATATAGTTTTTATCCGAACGCTCCAAAGCTCAAGAAGAAGAGCGCTTGCGTGCTCAGATGAATAGTATTTGCACCTGCTTTACGACGTGAGATTAATCTAAACACAGTTTATTATAAACACCCTTGTAATTCGCTACAACCGTTTCAAACTTTATGAATGATTATTTTAGGTTCAAGTGATTTGTGTAGATTAGAGTAGTACACTTTCATAATGTGCTGCTTTCATGCACTAATTCTATTCTTGATATACTAAAAATGTTTCTATAGATAAAGTGTACTCAACTTTGCTATTTTGGGACACAATCTAAAATAAAATGCGCTTTTGACCTACTACCTGTATTTAGAGATCTTTCATAAACTAGCACACCCAAGTGTACTAGAAGTGGTGACTATATACACAAATAGCATGTCAAATGTGCATTTCATATTCACAGAATCAAAGAGGATTTTATCTACAGAATCATTTTTAGTATATTAAAACGAATAGTTCACCCACGAATGAAGATTCTGTGATCGTTTAATCACTCTGGAGTGGTTCCAAACCTGTATGAATTTCTTTGTTCTGCAGAACACAAAGGAAGATTTTTATTTTTTTTTTTTTTTAAGTTAGCAACCAGACCAGACAGTTTTGAGTCACCATTATTTTCCTACTATGGAAGTCAATGGTGACCCAAAACAGCCTGGTGACAAAATTCTTCAAAATATTGAGTAAACAGATCACAGAATCTTCATTTTTGGGTGAACTATTCCTTTAAGTATAAAATTATTACGTGAAAGAGAGCACTTCTATCATGTACTTAAAGTGCTCTACTTCTGCGCGCTCATTTATTTCATCCCGTGCGTAACTGGACTGAAGCAGAGCACGTCTGTTTCTGAAGCACGCAGCGCCATCTGCTGTTCAAAACTAAACTCGGAACGGACCGAGCGGCGACGCAGGGGTGTCTGGTCCCAGCCCCGCTCAGATCCGCTCGGTGATTACGAGCAGGCGATGGACTCCAGCTGCTGCTCGGCCTCGGCGGCCATGGCTGCGGCCTGGAGCTGCTCGGTCTCGCTCTGCAGCTGCTTGCGCTCGCTGTGCATGTTGTTCTCGTGTCTCTTCAAGTCGGACGCTTTGGCGAAGGCCTTGGTGCAGGATCCGCAGACGAAGGGCTTCTCTCCTCGGTGGCGTCGCTCGTGGTCCTTCAGGTGCGACTTGTGTTTGAAGGCCTTCTCGCACATCTGGCAGCTGAAGGGCCGCTCGTTGCTGTGCACGCGCTCGTGCTTCTTCAGGTCCGGCGCGCGGATGAACGACTTCCCGCAGGCCTCGCAGCGGTACGGCTTGAAGCCCGTGTGGATCTTCAGGTGCTCCTTTAAATGCGCCTGAGTGGTGAAGGCTTTGGTGCAGATCTCGCAGACGAAGGGCCGGTCGGCTGAGTGCAGCTTCTCGTGCTTCCTCAAGCGGTTTTCGTCGATGAAGCTCTTTCCGCAAACCTGGCACGCCAGCTGATCGCGATGGCCGTAGAGCAGATACTCGAACTTCATGTCGGCGGCGGCCGTCGTCCACCCCGGCGGCTGCTCGTCTTTAACGTCGCCCATGCTTTCGGCGAACGACAGCGTTTGGGTGTGAGCCGCCAACTCTTTAGGTTCTCCATCCATCGCTTCCACTTCTTGATCGTAGCAGCTGACTTTGTGCACTTCTTCTTGCGCGAGCTCCTTCAGTATGGCCTCCTGCACTCGTAACGCGTTATTCGGCGATTTATCCAAATCGTGATTGCCCTGAGGCTCCTCTACGATGTCGTCCGAAGGAGCGTCGTCTTGGTCTCCGAGCACCTGGACGTCGCTGTCTTGGCTCAGCGGAGGATCTTCCGCCGGAAGCCCCATTTTCACCATGTCGTACGGGAACTTTGCATTCCTGGGGTCGTTTTTCTCGTCGGGTGACATGTCGCGTTTCTGCGAGCAGAGTTTGTCTAAAAAGCGTATGCCGAGGATCTGTCCCGAGGACATCATGAGGTTGACATCCTTCTTCTTCACCGAGATCCTGGCGGTGTACATGTAATTCAGCACCTCCTCGAAGATGTCCGAGCGGATGAAGTCAATCTCGATGACGGACGAGCTGTCCACTTCGTGTTTCTTGAAGAGTTTCTTGAAGTAGTTGCTGCACGCCGCCAACACACAGCGATGCGCTCTGAACTTCACATCCTCCACCACCACCGCGATGTCGCAATGCTCGCCCTCCAAACGCTGCTCGTTCAGTAGCTTTAGAAAGATGGTCTTGTGCTCATCGTCCACATACTTCACAGTTTCGGACATGCTGGAGCGGGATCCTACGGAAAGAGCACGGAATATTG
The DNA here is from genome assembly GCF_018831695.1 of Puntigrus tetrazona. NCBI lineage: Eukaryota > Metazoa > Chordata > Actinopteri > Cypriniformes > Cyprinidae > Puntigrus > Puntigrus tetrazona. The sequence continues at coordinate 5,811,590 of NC_056722.1, read as the reverse complement.
GTCAACGAATAAAAACAGCGAGGGACTCAAATAACACCCCAACACTTTTAGGATACGCCACGGAGCATCAATTAAAAATAATCATATCGCTGTCGTCACGCGAGTTCATTGAGATCGATCGCCCGCCAGCGTCTACGGTTTTTACCGATCAGTTTCTTCAATTCGTAGACATTTTAATATTACCATATTAAGTCGCATTTGAACAATTACACCAAATCACGGTACTTTTAGCCAAATAAATAGACCAATAAAGAACGAATATGAATAACGGTTTTCATGCATGTCTCACAAAACAACTGAATGAAGTCTGTACACGCATCGTTATAATAATAAGTCATTAAATCTCATTTGTGATCCCAGAGCACAGAAGCAGTGGTCAGCAGCACAGATATATCTGTAGAAATAGCTAAGAATGCATTGTAAGGGTCAAACTTATTCTTTCATGCCAAAAAATCATTGTGTTAAGTAAAGATCATGTTCCATTAATACATGTTGTAAATGTCCTACTGTAAATATTTCTAAACATATTTTTTTATTAGCAATATGAAGTTTTTTTTACTCCCTCAGATTTCCAAATAGTTGCATCTCATACAAATAGTCCTATAATAACAAACCATGCATCGATGGAAACATCATTTATTCAGCTTTCAGATGATGCACATCTCAATTAAAGTAATAAACCTTATAACTGGTTTTGTGGTCCAGGGTCACATTTCTCTACACAGATGCACTAAAACACACATTCAAACGATACCTTGATGGACACATGATGTTTGTAGTTTGCTCTGAACGACACGAAACAGGCCACAAACGTCGAAACTACTTCACTTAAACGCCTCCAAACAGACAGACTGTGTTTGCGTGTGAATAAAAGACTGCCCTGCTCTCTAAATATCGCACTCCGTCCACAAACTGAAGTTTGATGCGCCTATTTAGCCGTTTCTGCGCTAGCCCGCTTGCGCTTCTCTGGAAGCTAATCTTAGCATTAGCACATAAATCATCGCCGATGAATTTGAATCGACATTAAACGACCGAAAACGCCGAGCTCTCCGCAGCGCTTCCCGCTAGACGAGCTCGCGGAGCCGCGGAGCGCCGATCAGCACCGGAGAGCAGCGGAACGCTCGGTAAACGGGACCGCGGCGCGCTGAGGCGGATTTAGTGGCGCGAGCTGCGCGGGCCATGAGGAACACTCCCGCGCCGGGCGCGCGCAGCCATCCCGCGCAAAACATTATGCAATAATTCAGCGGCCGCTTCGGTCCGCTCCAAAAATCTAATTCTTACCTTTATTGTGCTTTATTGTGATCCACTGGGAAAGTGTGTGTTAAATGTCACGAAAGCCAGTGCAGAATTTAATACTTTGTTGTTGTGTGCGAGGCCGAGGACGAGCACAGGCGGAAGGACGCGCTGCGCAGGGTTGCCAGGTTTTCGCTATAAAACCCGCCCAATTGCTTCTCAAAACTATAGCTTTCTTTAAAATTCGCGTTCCACGGGGCACAAAAATATACAATTGATTGCAGAATAAACGTAACTGTAATCGGTTACACATACTAAGAAAGAATATATACAATACAATCATGGTTACTTATGAAAATGACCAGCGTTGTTTGATTTCTCTGCCAAATTGCATTGACTGTTTTTGTTCTTCTATAACTGTTTCATTTCCCGTTTGGGTTTATGTATATGCTTTATTTGTGCACTAATTAAATGAAGACATTAGATCTTCAGACAGACAGTATCTATTAATACTCTTATTTTAGCTGTTTAGTTAAAGCTGTTCATTCAGGGTAGTGAAACCTCTCTTACATTCATTCATTAGCATCCATTTAATAAAACAGCCTGGTCTCCTTTCTGTTACGCTTTTTGGCAGGCTTTTGACTGTGTTTCTACAACAAGTTATATGCATGTGTATCTTTAAATATTCATTGATTATTATAGTGAATGACGTCGAGTTGACCATTCCAAAATGGCGGACGCGTCAACACATCTGGATCGGTGGAATATAGCATCTATACATATCTATGCTAATTATCACGTTATCGGGGTTGCTTTAACCCTGCGGTAACAGTGCCGAAGTAGCCCGACTGCGAGGTAAAACCGAGGACTTGGCAACACTGCTGCGGAGGGCGAGTGACCGAAGCGCGTACGTAGACACGGGCACGGCTGCGTAAACGGCGCACACGGCGAGATGCGCAGGCACGCTTTTACGCAAACGGCGGAGCGCGAGCCGCACTGTGACGCGCAGGAGGAGCGAGCGCACGCGCATTTACAAGCGAACGCGAGGATTAGGATCCAGTCGTTTGTAGGATCTGAACCGTTCACCGACCGAACAAAAAAGCTCCACGTTTTATTGCTTCTTAGTTTTGGTTTGCAGCGTAAAACCACCAGGTGATTAAATATATATATATAAGAAATAAATCGTATTGCACTTAAAGGGACAGTACACCCCTAAATACGTTCTGTCATTATTTACTTGCCCTCATTTCATTACAAACAAATTAGTCTTTTTTTTTCCTTAAGTCATACAGATTAGGAATGACATGATGTTGTGTAAAGCAGTATTGATTTTTCATTTCTGGGCGAACTATCCCTTTGGTGGGGTGGATTATAATGTTTTTGGGGTTTTTTTCCATGGTACTTAGTAATTGCCATGTTCCTGCATCATATTTATGGTACACCTAACAGATTACACTTGTATTACCATCAGCGCATGTCCAAAAACATGATATTCAAAAACAATGGCAATTCCTATACCATAGCATTACAAGTCACAGTCAATACTTCAAGTATTATTTCAAAATAACACTAAAGGCCTATTGTGCGCAAGTCTTTAAATATCAAATTTCTGTGAAATACACAACTATATAACATCTAGTGTAAGACAAAAATGTATTAGCTCTTTGAATTAGTTTATTGAAATGTTAAGTAAGAAATGCTATGATGAATGCGTGTTCTCTTCATTCGTGTCTCAATGCAAAGGGATGAATGGAAACTGCAAAATGATCAGAAATGGAATCGAGATTTTATTGGAGTTGCTTGAGTGAGAAACAGTCAGCAGGGCGGCGACACGGCATTGGAAAACAAACAAGGACATAAACACACATGGGCTTGGTCTGTACAGTTTAAGGCTCAGATGTGGCACTCTGGGCAGGGAGGACTCTGGGATTGATTTTGCAGGGCAGCGATCGTCATTACAGCAGCTCTCGGAGAGCTTCATTCCTCTAAGCTCAATGTTCACAAGTGACAGTTCTCAAAAAGAAACAGGAACAGGTGTGTGATTCAAGTAAAAACAACATAACACGTCTCTAACATACATGTGTGGCATATTCATATCCTCGTAATGAACGTGTGTCATATGCAACGTGAGCAGATCGGAGATGAGCCGACGGAGCGTGGATGGCACATCTTTGCGCGATTAAATATTGTGCAAAGTTCGTCCTTTTTTAAAGTGAGCAGGAATCAGTAGAATAAATAAATGTAGATATCTGCAACCGTTATATTTCTTCTCACACATACTCTTCGGTCCTCTTATGACGAGCTCGTGGTTTGACTATGCACTGCGCTCATATAGTATTTACTAAAAGGTCTATATACTGTAGTCTCCTCACAAAAAGCAGAATTGTTCCCTTGTCATGCAGTAACAGTGATCCAGTGCGGCGCCTGTAAGCATGTGTGTGTGTGTGTGTGTGTGTGTGTGTGTGTGTGTTACTCCAGACGTGTTCAGATGACGTTCGCTGCGATTCGTTCATTGATGCTGCTGTTCCTGTGTTGATTTCTCTGAAGCATCCTTCCTTTTCCACAGCATGAACACACGAGTTCCTCCAGAAAGCGTGAAGATGATGTTAATCCTGAAAATAAATCAAACGGAACATTCGGTCAGGAACAGGAACACGCAGTGAAGGAACAGAAAGAACCTTCAGAGGAGCCAAGCTTGAGTCTATCGGTGATGATGTCAAACATGTCATGCATTTCAAAGAACGTAAAAACTCAGTAACATGCCTCCATTTCAACATTATCTCACTGAAACTGAAGATCTACATTTTCCTCAGGAAAATGTCGGTGGTGTTTCCGGCGCAACAATGACGAAGGCATTGTTATGCGGTTTGTGTCTATGTGGTGTACAGCGCGGTTGCTATGGTAATCTGCTTTGATGTCAGGGTGTTTTTGGGTGGTTACCTTGTGGTTGCTAGGATTGTTATGGTGTTCTGGTTGGTTGCTAGGGTTGTTTTGGATGTTATAAGTGGGAACTATGGTTGTTATAGTGTTCTGGGTACGTGTTAGAGTATTCTAGATGGTGTTATGGGGGGTAACTCTGTGGTTGCTAGGGTTGTTTTGGCTGGTTATCAGGGTATTCCGGATTGTTTCTAGGGTTGTGGTGTTCTGGTTGGTTGCTAGGGTTGTTTTGGATGTTTGGGTCTTATGGGTGGTAACTATGTGATTGTTATGGTTGGTATAGTGTTCTGGGTACTTGTTGGAGTGCTCTAGATGGTTGCTAGGGTGTTATTGGTGGTAACTCTGTGGTTGCTAGGGTTGTTTTGGCTGTTTTTAGGGTATTCCGGATTGTTTCTAGGGTTGTGGTGTACTGGTTGGTTGATAAGGTGTTCTGTGTGGTTACTATATAGTTGCTAAGGTAGTTTTGTTCTGGGTGTTGTTAGGGTGATCTGGACAGATGCTGTGTGGTTGCTCTGGTGTTATGGGTAGATACTATGGGGTCGTGGGCTGTTGCTATGTGGTTGCTATGATGTCCTGGGTTTTTGCTAGTTAACTCTGAGTGGATACTCAGATTCAACACCATTAATCTCAGTGAGTGTCATCATGTGGTCACATGACTCATGGAGATGTTCTGCAGTACCGCTCGCTACCAGCAGAATGCAGTGTGATCAACCACGTCTGCTCCCGATCTCACACAATCATATGTTTCTGTTAGAGGTGTGAGTAGTTAGTTCACACTCTGAAAGCATAAGTCAGACGTCTGCAGATGTAAACAGCCAAAGCGGCATTGGTGTTAGAACAGCAGCCAATAGCAGCGCTCCAAAGCGCAGCACAGCAGCCAATCAGCTCGCAGTCAGCCAAGCCTACTCAAGCTGTGATTGGCTGTGGTCTTACCTGCATCACTCCTCCGGCGTGATCTCCGTCTCTTTATGCACCACCACTTTGGTCACTGACATGTCGGGATGTTGTTCTTTAGCCTCTTTAATGGCCTGAGCCAGAGCCTGACCCACAGTGACACCACATTGTCATCACAGGCCACACCCCCAGCACATATATTAACATCACAGGCCACACCCCCAACACACAAATCACTATCACAGGCAATGCCACACCAACATCATCAGCATCATCACTGGCCACACCCCTTAACACACAAACCATCATAGACCACGCCCTCAACACGCACTTCATCATCACAGGCCACACCCCAACACATCACCATCAAAGGCCACGCCCCAGCACACACACATTACCATCACAGGCCACACCCCAACACACACGCCATCATAGACCACGCCCTCAGCACACACTTCATCATCACAGGCCACACCCCCAACACACATCACCATCAAAGGCCACGCCACAACACACACTACCATCACAGACCACACCCCAAAACACACCCCATCATAGACCACGCCCTCAACACTCGCATCACCATCACAGGCCACACACACCATCATAGACCACACCCTCAACACTCACACACACACATCATCACACTCATGCCTTTTAATACCCACACTTCATCACAAGCCATGCCCCAACACACACATCCCCAACATAGGAAACACCTCCTAACACACACACACCATCACACCCATGCCACTCAACACCTAAACTCCATCACAGGCCACACCCTCAACATTCACACATCACAATCACAGGCCACGCCCCCAACAAATACCAACATCAGTCTAAGCTCCTCAACATCCACTCCTCATCAGAGGCCACGCCCCTCAACAACACACACATCAACACAGGCCACACCCACACCATATCCACAGGCCACGCCCCACACTTGCCCCCAACATGCACACATCACAATCACAGGCCACGCCCCTCAACATCACATACCACGCCCCCAACTACTACTGTCAGAATTATGGTAAAAAATTGATGTAAACTGCTGAATCCAGTCATAGAGTTCATACAGGATCATTCTACAAATACAAATCATCAGCTCATCAACTTTTAGTCTGTTACAGCGATACAGTCAATTTTCTGAACTAAAATCCAGTATGCGTGTAAAGATGTGTAATATTTTTATTTCTATTTATCTATTTATCTTACAGGATGTAAACTCTTAGAGAACAAGTTAAAGTCTTATATTATAATATTACTTTTATGTTTTATGTTTGTTTACAGGATGATCTTTAAATGTCAACATTATTACCATGATGTTTTTTGTAGAACTTTCATGAAACAGATCTGAAGAGAAATTTCTGGAAACAGCAGCATCTGACAGAATGACCCTGAAGAACCTGATTAAAGCCTCAGTGAAGCTCTCACCTCGTCATGATCGATGTCTGCGTCTCCTGAGATCACGATTCTCTTCTCAATCCGTGTTTCTGAGATTCCACCCTTCACTGTCTGTCACACACACACACACACACACACACACACACACACACACACACACACACACACACACACACAGAGAGAGAGAGAGACGTTAGGACAGTCATCCGGTTGTTCTGGTGGTCATCTTGGTGATGTGTGTGTGTGTGTGTGTGTGTGTGTGTGTGTGTGTGTGTGTGTGTGTGTGTGTGTGTGTGTGTGTGTGGTCAGTACCTGTGGTGATGTGTGTGTGTGTGTGTGGTGTGTGTGTGTGTGTGTACTGTAGTGTGTGTGTGTGTGTGTGTGTGTGTGTGTGTGTGTACAGTGATGTGTGTGTGTGTGTGTGTGTGTGTGTGTGTGTGTGTGTGTGTGTGGTCAGTACCTTGGTGATGTGTGTGGTGGTGGTGGTGCTGGTGGTCTCTGAGGTGATGGTGTGTGTGTGGTCAATGTCTCCATGGTGAGCGATACACTCAAACACAGCGTCAGGACGATTTCATGTCTCTTCATTCAAAATACACTCAAAATGTGAAATATGTTTCAGATTTAAATGAGCTGTTTTCTCTGTGAATGTGTGTTAAAGTGTACTTTATTTCTGTGAAGCGCAGATGAATTTTCAGCATCATTACAGAAATGGTAATAATATACTGATTGGTCTGGGCATTTCAGCAGATTATTCCAACATAAATGTTGTCTCCATATATTATTTCCCTGAATAAAAAGTAGCATATACTAAATCAAAAACACAGCGTCAGTACGATTTTATGGTCTCTTCATTCAAAATACACTCAAATGAATGAAATATGTTTCAGATTTAAATCAGCTATTTTCTCAGTGAATGTTCATCTTGAGAACGTTTCCTCTTTATTTCTGTGAAGCGCAGATGAATTTTCAGCATCATTACAGAAATCATAATAATATACTGATTCACTGCTCGACAAACATTTCTGATTATTATCAGTGTTAAAAACAGTTAAATGTTGAAAACAGTATAATATATTATTTATATTGAATAAAAAGTATTTACATATACTAAATCAAATAACAGCATTTATGTGAAGTAGAAATCTTTACTGGCCCTTTTGATCCATTTAATGCATCCTTGATGAATAAAAGTATTAATTTCTTTTTAAGATGATCTTTATATAGTTACTCAGATGCTAAACAGTTCATCTTGAGACACGTTTCCTCTCTCTGCCGTCCTGAAGGAGTGTGTGTCACGTGTTCTACGGTGTGTTTGTGGATGAGAGACACACACCTGTAGGGACTCGTACGTGATGGTCTTCATCTCCGTCTGGATCACAGGAGTGTCCGAGTCTCCTGAGAGAGTCCTGGAGAAACTCACCACACCTGACTGAGAGAGAGAGAGGAGACTAGTCACACACACACACACACACACACACACACACACACACACAGTCACTGCTCTAGTCTACAACAATTAGGTAATCAGATAAATTAATAATCACTGATTCCCAAAAATTAATGGAAACAAACACTGGGAGAAAGTCGAGGAGGAATGAGGAGTTCTGGAGAGAAGAGAACCAACACAAGATCTTCTGAAGCAGCTGCAGCGTCACATCTGACTTATTAATCATTAATACCATGATACCTGATCACTCCACACACACACACACACACACACACACACACACACACACACACACACACACACACACACACACACACACACACACACACACACACACACACACACACACACACACACACACACACACACACACACACACACACACACACACACACACACACACACACACACACACACACACACACACACACACACACACACACACACACACACACACACACACACACACACACACACACACACACACACACACACACACACACACACACACACACACACACTCACACACACACACACACACACACACACACACACACACACACACACACACACACACACACACACACACACACACACACACACACACACACACACACACACACACACACACACACACACACACACACACACACACACACACACACACACACACACACACACACACACACACACACACACACACACACACACACACACACACACACACACACACACACACACACACACACACACACACACACACACACACACACACACACACACACACACACACACACACACTCACACACACACTCACTTACACACACACACACACACACACACACACACACACACACACACACACACATACTTTCTCTCTCTTTCTCACATACACACACTCTCTCTCTTCCTCTCTCTTCCTCTCTCTCTCTCACACACACACACACACACATGCACACACACATACACACACTCACACACACACACTCTCACACACACATACTTTCTCTCTCTTTCTCACACACTCTCTCTTCCTCTCTCTCTCTCTCTTTCTCACATACACACACTCTCTCTCTCACACACACATTCTCTCTCTCTCTCACACACTCTCTCTCTTCCTCTCTCTCTCTCTCTCTCTCTCTCTCTCACACACACACACTATATGCCGGTGCTAGTGAGGAGAGGTCAGATGTTGTGGGGTTTCAGGTTTGGGGTCACGAGGTCACGAGGTTGTGAGGTCACCTCTGAACCGGCGGTCAGTTCTACCTCCCCACAGTGACCCTCAGCTACACCCCTCTGCTCGGAGGGGCTCCTGCTGGGCTCCTGCTCCTCCTCCTCCTCATCATCATCATCATCATCGGTGGACAGAGAGAAGCTCTCTCCTCCAGACTCACTGTCGCTCTGGGGCGGGGCCTCCGTGGGGCCCGAGTGTGTGAGGGGCCCCGAGAAGTGAGCCGAGTTCACACTGCTGGAGTCGCTGGAGTCGGGCTCCGACTCGGACTCGGACTCGTCGAGGGCCCGCACTGAGCTCAGCGGCTCCACACATGCTACACACGCTTGATAATACAGCGCAGGCTCCCAGGGGCCCTCCGGAGGCTCGGGTACCTGAGGCTGATCCTCCGCCGGGGGCCGCTCCTCGTCTTCAGCCGGACGACTCTCTGAGGACTGACAGAGAAAACAGAACATGAGCAGAACTTTCATGTCTAGGTAATAAAGTACACAGCAAATATGCTTTACTCTTTATTTAGATTTTTGTCAAGTAAAAATAAAAAAATTCTAAATTAACAATTAGCATTTTATTTATATTTAAATCTTTTATATTTTATATATTTTTATATTTTTTTATATTTACATTTAATTTTCTTTTTATATACATTTTTTTCATTTTTAATAACTTTTATTTATCTATATATTTTTAAAATTTGTAATAAATAGCTATTATTTTATTACAGAGTAAGAAAACATTTATGGAAACGTGATTTTTTTAGTTTTAAAAAAAAAGAAAACGTATTTTGCTTCACCACAAAATGTATCTTGATTTAAGAATAATTAGACATTTATACTGGAAAAGACAAAGACGTTTAGGAAGCGCTCGTCCATTTAGTTTATCTGGTAAATATATTTTTGATGAATAATATAAATATATTGTTGATGAAAGTATCTCCGAGGTGTCTGACTAAAACCTTCAATATAAGCAGTTCTTTTTCCGTCTCTGAAAACGAGCGTCGAGACCAAATGAAGGATAGATCTTTACAAACTGTCTGTCTTTGTGACTGTGCTCTTAATAAGAGCGGAGATGAGAGCTGCACCTGTATCGTGACCGCAGACGCAGACGCAGACGCAGACGCAGACGCAGACGCAGACGGAGCCCAGCTGCGAGTCGACTGCAAGAGCGCCGTGAGCTCAGGAGACATCTCATCAAAACTGGGCTTAGGCTGAACACAGAGAGAAACACAGCGTTAAACACACACACACACACACACACACGCACACACACACACACACACACACACACACACACACACGCACGCACACACACACACACACACACAGAGCATTCTGGGTAACTCAGGGAGTGAAGGGGCTCATTTAGGGCTTATTCATAAGAGAACACCTGCTTGCGCTGTATGTGCATCCTGCAGAGAATTACCTTTAGAATTGAAGAAATCAAACTAATGCAATTATTAGCATCAGACTTCCAGGCTGCATGAATCGTTTCTGAGCCGAACGCAGCAGTGACATGCAGTGAGGTGTTTCGCTCAGAGAAGGATTCAAGCGGCTCAATAAGATAATAAAGGTTCGTCCAGCAGGCGGCGCTCACACCGTACTGATGTTCATGTGCAGAACACAGCTTTACTTCTTCTTTGGTGCTTCACCGGCAGATTTATTACGGTTTTATTAGTCTGCGTCTGAAGACAAGGACAGCTCGCTTTCATAAAGAGCAGGCTCGTTCAAAGAGTTCAACGCTGCGAACTCTCACAAGAAACAAGACGTATACACAAAGCTCTTACTAAGCATTTCCGGCTTATTTTGCCTGACTTTTCCACCTAAACGATTTAAAGTCAAGACAAACACCTACTTGAGAACCCCTATGAGACATGAAGTCTTATTTTTGGATAAAAGTGAGTTTAAGCCTAAAAAAAGGAAAATATCTGTCCTTCGTGAACTTAATAAATGATACTACGACAAAGAAAACCTTGGTGAATGAGTAACTGAAGTAAATAAATGAGATTTAAGAATGTTTGGATCAGATTCACATTTTTATATTGAGGGCCAAAAATCAGTTCAAATGTATTCAATTTGTTTATTAAATATTTAATAAAGTTTTTGAACGGAAATTTTTCAATTTTTTTACTATTTAAAATAGCTGCTTTCTTTAAAAAAATTTCAAATACAATTTATGATTTCAATGAATGATTTTCAGTGATTTCAGCATTCAGAAATCATTATAATATTCTTATATACTGCTCAAAAAACATTTGTTATTATTATTATTATTATTATTATTATGTTGAAAACGGAGTAGAATTTTGGATCTTTTGTAACGTCTTTATCATTTTTACATTTAATCTTTCCTGCTAAATGAAAGCATTGATTTCTTTTTTAGTGTATAATCTTACACATCTTTTTATATCAGATAAGCTGATATTTGGATCCTGAAAAATGCTCCACTGTTTTTAATATCGATGATAACAGTAATAATAATAATCATAAATGTTTGTCGAGCAGCGAATCTGTATATTATTATGATTTCTGCAATTCACAGAAATAAATTAGCAGCTAAATTAAAACAGCTGTTTTAATATGAAAAATATTTAACAATATTACTTTGGATCAAATAAATGCAGGCTTGTTGAGCAGAAGAACCTTTGACTGGTTGCGTATGTGCCTACTTTTTATTACTATATTTTTAATTTTGTATTTTTTTCTTCCTGTTGTGACGCACTTTGAAGTCGGCTTGATAAAGCTAGACCTCATCTAGCTCGTGACGAAGACCTCGTGATCTCTGAAGATAAAAGACACTCTCTTATGAATATCCCTCATAAATCCAGCAGCAGCCAGAGCAAAACAAAGACGCCGCCGTTCCTCAGGGACTAAAGCAAAGCAGCAGCATTCTCCAAAACAACGGCGACTCTCCGGCTCAAAACAACAAACGGCGACAGCAAATTCCAGCCGGAGGGATTTGCGTCAGACCAAAACAACCCAACGCAAGTCAGGAGCGCGTGGAGCTCTGGCTTCGGAGTTCGTCGGAGACCTCAAAGCCAGGCCGAGGAGAAGCGAGCCGCCGGAGAACCCTACCACTCGAGCCGTCGGAGATCTGCTGAGATCCACCGGAGAGCGCAGCGGCACCCCTCTGGACTCGGAGAAACCTTCCAGAGATCCTTCCAGAGATCCGGCGGACGGCGGCGCGCTCGAGACCGACAGGAACCTGTAGCCGGCCGCGTGTTTCTTCTCGGGAACCTTCGGAGGAACTTTAGGAGGTACTTTAGGAGGAGCATCCTCTGAAGAACCGACCTTTATGGGTTCAACCTTTCCTTGGACCACCGTAGAAACCTTCTCTGGTACCTTCGGAGGAACTTTCTTCAGGGAGACCTCTTCAGATACGATGGGCGACGGTTTTTCTGGAGAAGCGTCTTGTACTTTGGTGGAAACCTTTTCTGGAAGCGTCGGAGAAACCTCTTCAGATACAACAGACGGGGGTTTTTCTGGAGAAGACCTTTCCTGCGTCGCTGTAGGAAACTTTTCTGGACTTTTCTTTGGAGAAACCGCTTCAGATGCAATCAAGGAAGGCTTTTCCGGAGGGGACGTTTCTTGTACTGTGATGGAAACCTTCACTGGTATCTTGGAAGGAGTTCTCCTTGGAGAAACCTCTTCAGTTACGATGGGAAATTGTTTTTCTTGGATTGCTGCAGGAACCTTTTCTGAAGGAGAAACCTCTTCAGGTTTTTCTGTCTCCTGGATTACGGTAGGAACCTTTTCTGGAGTCTTAGGAGGAGGAAGCTCTTCAGATTGGACGGACGAGGGTTTTCCTGGACGTTGTTCTTGCGCTACGGTAGAAACCTTCTCTGGTATCTTACGAGAAACCCTTTCTGCTTGGACCGGAGGAAGTTTATCGGGTTCAAACGGAGGAACCTTGTTTATAATGACCCACCCGTCAGACTCCTACACATAACACACAAAGATGATGTTAGCAGACCGGAGGAAAAGCAGCGTTAGTCACGCCTGATCCGTGAAGACAGAGAC
>NC_056722.1:5788428-5795928 GCF_018831695.1 Puntigrus tetrazona | reverse complement strand
AGACACACACATCTCACACACTCAGACACACACATCTCACACACTCAGACACACACATCTCACACACTCAGACACACACATCTCACACACTCAGACACACACATCTCACACACTCAGACACACACACATCTCACACGCTCACACACACACACATCTCACACACTCAGACACACAGACACACACACTCTCACACACATCTCACACACTCAGACACACACATCTCTCAGACACACACATCTCACACACTCAGACACACATCTCTCACACACTCACACAGACACACACATCTCACACACTCAGACACACACATCTCACACACTCAGACACACACATCTCACACACTCAGACACACACATCTCACACACATCTCACACACTCAGACACACACATCTCACACACTCAGACACACACATCTCACACGCTCAGACACACACACACTCAGACACACACATCTCTCACACACTCAGACACACACATCTCACACACTCAGACACACACGTCTCACACACTCAGACACACACATCTCACACACTCAGACACACACATCTCACACACTCAGACACACACATCTCACACACTCAGACACACACATCTCACACACTCAGACACACACATCTCACACGCTCAGACACACACATCTCACACACTCAGACACACACATCTCACACACTCAGACACACACATCTCACACACTCAGACACACATCTCACACACTCAGACACACACATCTCACACGTTCAGACACACACATCTCACACACTCAGACACACACATCTCACACACTCAGACACACACATCTCACACACTCAGACACACACATCTCACACACTCAGACACACACATCTCACACGCTCAGACACACACACATCTCACACGCTCAGACACACACATCACACACTCACACACTCAGACACACACATCTCACACACTCAGACACACACATCTCACACACTCAGACACACACATCTCACACACTCAGACACACACATCTCACACACATCTCACACACTCAGACACACACATCTCACACACTCAGACACACACATCTCACACACTCAGACACACACATCTCACACACTCAGACACACACATCTCACACACTCAGACACACACATCTCACACACTCAGACACACACCATACAGAATAAGTGTCTCAATGAGAGATTGAATATATAATAATCTCTATATACAGATTCAGGACCTCAAGACTAATTATAATGAGTATATTGTATACACAGTATTTATTAGACATATTTATATACATATTTTAATAAATGATAATATTTATAAAATATTATTTATACAATATTATTATAAAAACAAATGTAAAAAGTTAATAAAAGTATTTTTTATTTTAATATGCATTCACATTTAATTGAGTGTGTTACTCTAATTATTTATGACATTTCTGAGTGAGAAAACTTTTTACTTTTTTGTATCAATGTGCATTAACAAATTTGGTATGGATTTATTTTTACAACAATTTTTAGTCAGAAATCACTAGTAAGTTTCACAAATAATTATGAATAAATGGCAAGCACCAACGCAGAAATACTAAAATAGTGTTTTCTTTTAAAACCTACTCTACTCATCTTTATTTACACCTTTACAGAGTATTTGTGTTTTGTTTTGATATATAAGCACAGACTGCAGAATCTTACCTGCGTCTTTGCTTCAGATTCGTCCTCCTGATCCGACTGCACAAACACATAAGAAGTGTGTGAAATGATGACACGTGAGAGTAAACGCTGAGATGAAGGAACGAGACGTTTGGGATCAACATGAGGCTAAACTCATTAACATCACAGGCTTAATGTTTCCATCTCCAGAAGATCATTTATGATTATTAGTCATTATCAGATTAACGTTTAATAAGAACATCAACAACCCTGCCACATCTTAATGAGGAATCTAATTATTGCAATCGTTCACTGCATTCTTGTTATTCTGCTTGATTTTCAGACGTCAGAGATCTGATCCCGTCGGTCATTACTCAGATCACAAACCTCGGTGGCGGTTAACTCTCCATCGACAGCAGTGTCTGTGAGATCAGTCTGATCCAGAGGAAGCATGAACACACAGAGAAGCACAGCTGTTAGTTAGGTTAGTTACTCATATTTCCTGTCTAGTCAGTGTTGGTGGATTAGTTAGTGTTAGTATACACATATAATTAACGGTGTGGGTAACATTAGTTAGAGTCTGTTTACCAGTGTTTCCTGTTAGGCCAGTGTTGGTAGGTTAGTTAGCATTAGTTAGTGTTAGTGTTAGTTTACCCGTATGTCCTGTCAGGCCGGTGTGGGTGGGTCAGTTAGTGTTAGTTTACCTGTGTGTCCTGTCAGGCTAGTGTCAGTGGGTCATTTAGTGTTAGTTAACATGTGCGTCTTGTCAAGCCGGTGTGGGTGGGTCAGTTAGTGTTAGTGTGGGTGGGTCAGTTAGTGTTAGTTTACCCGCGTGTCCTGTCGGGCCGGTGGGTCAGTTAGTGTGGGTGGGTCGGTTGCTGTTAGTTTACCCGCGTGTCCTGTCGGGCCGGTGTCGGTGGGTCAGTTAGCGTTAGTGTGGGAGGGTCGGTTGCTGTTAGTTTACCCGCGTGTCCTGTCGGGCCGGTGTCGGTGGGTCAGTTAGCGTTAGTGTGGGTGGGTCAGTTAGTGTTAGTTTACCCGTGTGTCCTGTCGGGCCGGTGTCGGTGGGTCAGTTAGCGTTAGTGTGGGAGGGTCGGTTGCTGTTAGTTTACCCGCGTGTCCTGTCGGGCCGGTGTCGGTGGGTCAGTTAGTGTGGGTGGGTCGGTTGCTGTTAGTTTACCCGCGTGTCCTGTCGGGCCGGTGTCGGTGGGTCAGTTAGCGTTAGTGTGGGTGGGTCAGTTAGTGTTAGTTTACCCGCGTGTCCTGTCGGGCTGGTGTCGGTGGGCTCGGCAGTGATAGTTCCGTGGCTTTCGTGGTCTCGTCCTCTTCCTCCAGCGCCTCCACACTCTCCACCAGCACCGGTGGAGTCTCTTCACGCTCCTCCTCGCGCGTCTCCTCGACTTTCTTCTCTGGTGTTACAGTGGTGATGAGGTCACTCATGGCAATGCCTTTGGCTGCTCCGTACAAGGCCGTACCCATCTCTACAAACACACACACACACACACACACACACACACACACACACACACAGAGGTCAGTGCTGTATTTATATTCACTGCAACAAATACTGCCTGCATTATATCACAGAAATAAGACTGCAAAATTATTTTATTCTGCATGTTTACTATTGCCTTTGATTGTTTACTTAAAATATAATATTTGCACACATTATGTATATTAATTTCTTTTGCTGTAATTTTTGATTATATATCGTTTATAAATCTAGACTTTTTTTCTGAAACAAAATACTTCAGTACACTAAGAAAACACATTTAATCAAATAAACTAATAGGAAATCATGAATCTTCAGGGTTGTGATGTCATAAGCATGAGCTGAGCATAGTGAAAGCACACACACACACACACACACACACACACACACACGCAAACATGAACACAGGAAAGTATGCTCATTCAGTTACATGTGAAGAGGTTAGTCAGTCATCACAGAGGTCGTTTATGAGAACAAGTTTATTTATAATCATCAAAGAGAAGCTGGGAAACAATCAAGCAAAAAAACTAAATGACTGTTTCTGGAGAAATAAACCCTTGCATTGCTGCATTTACTGTCTCTGTACTCATACTCCACACAATTTTTCCCACAAAGTTTACAAAAGAAATCATTGCACCTTGACGTGATGGCGAGGGATTCACTGGGATTCACCGGCTGTTGCTCTAAAAGCTCTAAAGAAGCTGTAATTACTGATGATTGTACCGCGGTACAATGTTGAGTGATTTCTACACAAGACCTGAGTCTGAACGTGATGCTGGTTAAGTGATGCAGAGCTAGTTTTGCTCTTTTTTGCCTTTAATATGCATCAATTAATAAAACAGAACAGTGATGCACATATAATGATGTTTCAGAGAGAAGAGATACAGACTCATATAAACCAGAAAGAAGAAACACATGGTTTATTTTTGGCTTAATGACTTATTTTAACCAGGCTGTTCAGAGACATTCACAAACACAGCCATCCGACGGGGTTATTAAAGTTACTAATTAATAAAACTACACACTAATTATAAAAATAAAAACACAATTAAAAAAACTATAAAATATAAAATAAAAAACTAATTGAAAATATTAAAAATAACTATTAGTATCTCAGTGATTATAAAACACCGAGGCAGCCACAGCATGTGCAAAATCAAAGGTGTCTGAAGCAGAAGTGCGCTGGAGCAGCAGCCCATGCCGCCGCATGCAACCTCAAACCATCAGGGTCAAACAAGCAGACGAGAGGCTCCTGTATCTACAAGCGTCAGGGATACAGAGAAACGGCTCTACCTGTCGCTCTAGTGCCATTTACATTGACTGTCGCTGTGTTGACTGGCGTCCGCTGAGCTGAGGAGATTCACACACACACACACACACACACACACACACACACACATCTGAGCAAACACAGCATCACAGACACTAGCGCACGTCAGACTAGATCACATGTCTATTCACCTCAGTCACATTTATAATCTGAATGTCCTTCATCAGTGTCCGGATCTACAGGATAGCTTCTCTTCATTAACATCAAACTTCTTCATTTTGTGTAGTCTTAATAAATATGCAAAAATATCACAACTTGCTGTACAAAATAACTTTCTGAAATTAGTAATAACATTGTATAGACACATTTTTAAAAAATTAAAAATTATAAACATAACAAAAACAAACCACAGACAGAGAGAATCTCTGAATTATCTCATCCACTAATTCAACACAAAGAAATATATTTTGATGCAGTGACATTCAGATATTTATGTGTGTGACTGAAGTGTCCAAATACTTGATAAGGTCACTGTATCAAACACTGTATCAAGATAATGAATATTCTCTAACTTTTCAAAAAGCTAAGGCTTTATCTTTCTAAATTAAGCATAGAAACCCATGATGATGATGTTTGATTAATTTAATCAGACGTTTAACGAGAAGAGATAATTAAAGATGCAGCACACACTCTACACTAAACACACCCATTCTTTCTGTGAATCACGTGTTAGTATTCACGAGCGGCACAGTAATGTGTTCTGAGACCGCCGGCTTTATGCTGCAACACAACAGAAATTCTCCAATTAAACCAGAAGCAGGAAATGAAACAAACGCGTTCCAGGCCTCAGGAGCCGAGATTACAGGTTAATGAGCCGAAAATCCCTGTCCTGCAGCGAGCCTCGCTTCTGTATGAAAACTCTTTCATAACGCAAGACAAAATAAAACCGGGCTGTTCGGAGGAAACAGACGTCTACTAATGACTGATACAGAGGAGGAGGAGAAAACAGGAAGTCCAGCAAAGCAGATGAAAGACACTCAATGAGATGAAGACGTCAGGCGAACAACAGACAAACATGAGCCATCTGATATAATCACAAGCATATATCACTAGTTTTGCTAAAGTTTCAAAGGAAAAATGGCTCACATTACATATCTACAGAATACAGACAGACAAACAAAAGACAGACAGACGACAGAAAGACAAATAGATGAAAAGCAGACAGATAGACAGATAGATAGATAGATAGATAGATAGATAGATAGATAGATAGATAGATAGATAGATAGATAGACAAATAAATGACAGACAGAAAGATGACGAACGACAGACAAATAGCAAGCAGACAAAAAACAGACAGACGAACAGACGACAGACAGACAGACAAAGAACAGACAGACAGACAAACAAACGACAGACAAACGACAGACAGACAGACGACAGACAGACAAACAGACGACAGACAACAGACAGACAACAGACAGACAGACAAACAGACGACAGACAACAGACAACAGACAAACAATGGACAGACAGACTAACGACAGCCAGGCGAACAGACGACAGACAGACAGACAGACAGACAGATAGATAGATAGATAGATAGATAGATAGATAGATAGATAGATAGATAGATAGATAGATAGATAAGATAGATAGATAGATAGATAGATAGATAGATAGATAGATAGATAGATAGATAGAAAGATAGATAGAAAGATAGATAGATAGATAGATAGATAGATAGATAGATAGATAGATAGATAGATAGATAGAAAGATAAATAGATAGACAGATAGATAGATAGATAGATAGATAGATAGATAGATAGATAGATAGATAGATAGATAGATAGATAAGATAGATAGATAGATAGATAGATAGATAGATAGATAGATAGATAGATAGAAAGATAGATAGAAAGATAGATAGATAGATAGATAGATAGATAGATAGATAGATAGATAGATAGATAGATAGATAGATAGATAGATAGATAGAAAGATAAATAGATAGACAGATAGATAGATAGATAGATAGATAGATAGATAGATAGATAGATAGATAGATAGATAGATAGATAGATAGACAGACAGACAGACAGACAGACAGACAGACAGATAGATAGATAGATAGATAGATAGATAGATAGATAGATAGATAGATAGATAGATAGACAATCCTTGTCAACATCATCCTATAACTAAATAAGCTCATCCCATAATGCACCTTGAAGGAGAAACAAAAGCAAACACACCTCCATCCAGACTGCGTGACATGGTGTAGCGCTTGCTGGTGGAGCGCTCGAAGTACGGAGCCGGACGTACGATCTGGGAACTGGCCCGTCTGGTCTGAGCCTGAGTTCTGCCGCTGTAACGGAACTTAGAGCCCAGCGTGAGGAACTTCTTAGGAGGAGTCTCCGGAGAAACCAACCTGTCGAGATGCAAGCCGTGATTACCAGTGAGCACAGAACACAGAGAACACACACAAGAACAGGAACCTCCACAGACCTGAAGAACGTGTGATGCTCCACACAAACCTTCCACAGTCTCTTGGCCGCTCTGTGGTTGGGTAGTTTAAAGCCTATCGTGCTTTCAAACTGTTCAAACTAGAGACAAACAAACGTTCTCAGGTCAGCAAACTTCACCAGAACCGTGAGGGTGACCTGGAGAAGACCTGATGACGTTCTCACCTCGCCTGGACGGATCTTGATGTAGAAGTTATTGCGTTTGTAGGAGATCTTGAGGACTTTGGGCCAGGCGAAGCGGTTGATGCGAAGTCTGTCACGGTAGATGAGGAGCCCGGAGGAACACACGCCCAACATGATCTCCACCCCCTCTGAATCCTGACCAACCATTGGATTAGAGAGGTGCCAATCATCATCACACAGTCATGCACAAACAAACGCGTGGTTTCTAAATGAATGAGTGGAAGCCTTTAGGCCTGAGAGGAACAGAGAGAGTTACTGTGATGTGGTCATGTGTTTGTGCGGTAAACTGGAAGTGGATCCATCTTCTCATCTGAACCTCTGAGAGGCAGGTATTTTCAGTCATTATCTCTATTCATCACCGCATTCACAAATCTCGCATGTGTAATGCTACTGAAAGCTTCGTTCAGCA
>NC_056722.1:5773428-5778428 GCF_018831695.1 Puntigrus tetrazona | reverse complement strand
TGTTCAAATTAGTACATGCCAGAAGGGAAGGAATAAACAAGGGGGATAAGAAGAGAGACAGAGACAGTGAGAGTGAGAGTATTTTTTTTTTTTTTTTTTTTTTTTTTTTTATGATGAGGTCAGGTATTGCTGAAAGATGTGAGTTTTCAGCAGTTTCTTAAAGATTGACAGAGATCCAGCATTCCGGATATGTGCGGGAAGATCGTTCCACCAGCCAGGAACAGAGAACGAGAAAGTTCTGGAGAGTGATTTGAGCCTCTTTGAGATGGTACCATGAGGCGTCGCTCGCTAGCAGATCTCAGACTTCTAGAGGGTGTGTAGATTTGTAATAGTGAGTGGAAGTAGACCGGTGCCGAGTCTGTGGTTGTTCTATATGCAAGCATCAGTGCCTTGAACTTGATGCGAGCTGCAATCGGTAGCCAATGTAAGGAGATAAAGAGAGGTGTAACATGGGTTCTCTTGGGCTCATTGAATACCAGCCGTGCCGCTGCATTCTGAATCATTTGTAGAGGTTTTATTGTGTTCGATGGAAGTCCAGCCAGAAGAGCATTGCAGTAGTCCAGTCTAGAAATGACAAGGGCCTGGACAAGTAGCTGTGCAGCTTTCTCTGTTAGAAAGGGCCTGATCTTTCTGATGTTGTGTAGTGCAAACCTGCAGGATCGAGCAGTGTTTGCAATGTGATCTTTGAAGGTAAGTTGGTCATCGAGGATTACACCAAGATTTCTGACTGAGGATGATGGGGTAATTGACGAAGAACCTAGCTGGATGGTGAAGTCATGCTGTGTAGTTGGAGTGGCAGGGAATACAAGCAGCTCAGTCTTTGTCAGGTTGAGCTGTAGATGGTACTCTTGCATCCATGTCGAGATGTCCGCCAGGCAACCCGAGATCCGAGTAGCTACCGTTGGATCGTCTGGATGAAAAGAGAGGTAGAGCTGTGTGTCATCGGCGTAGCAGTGGTAGGAGAAGCCGTGAGCCTGTATGATGGGGCCTAGTGATGTAGTGTAAATGGAGAAGAGGAGGGGACCAAGAACCGATCCCTGAGGAACCCCAGTGACCAGTTGATGTGCTGTGGATACATCTCCTCCCCAGGCCACCCTAAAAAACCTACCAGTGAGATAGGATTCGAACCAACGAAGTGGGATCCCAGAGATGCCCAGTGATGAGAGGGTAGACAGCAGGATCTGATGATTCACAGTGTCAAAAGCAGCGGATAGATCCAGCAGAATGAGAACTGATGATTTGGATTGAGCTCTTGCAGTCCGCAGGGCTTCCGTGACTGAGAGCAGCGCAGTCTCAGTTGAATGGCCGCACCTGAAACCTGATTGGTTATGGTCCAGTTTGTTGTTTTTCGAAAGAAACAGTGATACCTGGTTGAAAACCACTCTTTCAAGTGTTTTCGCTATGAATGGAAGAAGAGAGACTGGCCTGTAGTTATCAATAAGAGAAGTGTTTAAAGTGGGCTTTTTGAGCAGTGGGGTTACCCGAGCCTGCTTAAATGCTGTGGGGAAGGTACCTGTGAGGAGAGATGTGTTGATGATGTGCGTGAGTGCCGGCAAGACAGTGGGGGAGATTGCTTGCAGGAGATGAGAGGGTATGGGGTCTAGCGGACATGTTGTTGGATGGCTGGAGAGGAGAAGTTTGGATACTTCTGTCTCAGTGAGGGAGCAGAAGGAGAAAGTGGAGAATCGGTAGTCGATGCGGTTGGTTGAGGGTTGTGCGTTGGGGGGGCTGAGAACTGGCTGCTGATCGCTTTTGTTTTGTTTGTAAAAAATGTGGCAAAATCGTCAGGTGATATTGAGGTGGTGGGAGGTGGTGGAGGGGGATAGAGCAGGGAGTTAAATGATCTGAAGAGCTTACGTGTGTCTGAAGTGTTGTTGATCTTGTTTTGGAAATATGATGATTTGGCAGTGCGGATTTGGCAGAGAAGGAAGAAAGCAAAGTCTGATACCTGCTCAGGTCTGTCAGATCTTTAGATTTGCGCCACTTTCTCTCCGCTGCCCTGAGTTTGACCCGATGCTCACGGAGAACATCAGACAACCAGGGGCTAGAGGTGGCAGTCCGTGCTGGCCTGGAGGAGAGAGGGCAGATGTCGTCTAGACAGGAGGTTAGAGCACTGAACAAGGTATCTGTAGCTGTATTCACATCCAAAGAAGAGAAATGGGTAGGTGAGGGAAGGGAGGAGGACACAGCAGAGGAGAGATGGGAGGGAGAAAGGGAACGAAGGTTACGTCGGAAAGTAACCGGTATAGGGGTTGGTTGCACAGAGATAGGAAAATGCAGTTGAAATGTAAGAAGGAAATGGTCAGAGACGTGAAGCGGTTGTACTGAAATGGTGTCTGCAGTACAACTGCGTGTGTAAATTAAATCAAGCTGGTTGCCTGATTTGTGGGTGCTTGTCGTGATGAGGCGTTTGAGGTCAAATGAAGCTAGAAGGGAATGGAAGTGCGTAGCGTAAGGTTTGTCAAGATGAATGTTGAAGTCCCGAAGAGTAGGAGTGGAGTGCCTTCGTCTGTAAAAGATGACAATAATCCATCCAGCTCCTCTAGGAAGGTGTCTAGAATATGTCCAGGGGGGCGGTAGATTACCACTATGTGGAATTTTGTCGGAGTAGTAACTGTGATAGCATGAAATTCAAAAGAGATGTAATGACATACAAGTGAGTTGGTTGAATATTTCCAATTGTTTGGGATGAGCAGACCAGTGCCACCACCCCGGCCAACCTGACGAGGTGTGTGTGAGAAAGAGTGATTGTTGGCTAGAGCTGCTGGGGTTGCTGAGTCTTCTGGACGAATCCAGGTCTCCGTCAATCCCAGAATGTGGAGTGAAGAATGTAAAGAAAAAGCAGAAATGAAGTCAGCTTTGTTGACCGCTGACTGGCAATTCCACAGACCAACAGAGAAAGATAGGGGTGTAGTAGAGGATGTAGGGACAGAGCGTAGGTTAGTAGGAGTGCATTGTCGTCTGCGTGTGTTGTTAGGGCGAGGACGAGAGACAACCGGAATGAGTTGGAGACACATGATAGAGGTAGAAAGAGGAAGTGAAGATGTGTAAGAGAATGAAGGAAAATGTACTTAAGTGCGTTGCTCAGTTAAAGTCGCGCAGTAAAAGTCGCGCAGTAAAAGTCGTATGTCTTTACTCTCGTAGTCTTCACACGAGGAGTCTGAACGCGAGCACTGGACGCTTCGCTGACGCCGCGCGCCAGCGCACACTCAACAAATAAATACAAAGTGTATGCAGTGGAAACAGCGAAAAGCTAGTTCTAATTTGCCCAGGCAGTAGCCAATCAGGAGGTCGCTCAGGAAAAACGAAACTAACGCCTTCACACTTAAGTGCTCTTAATAGCCCGGAGGCAAACAATTTACAACCACTTAAAGTACAGCACAACTAAACTACACACTACAAATAAGTAGGGAAACGCAAATATTCTCTCCAAACAGCAAGAAATAATTTGAACAACACACAGCAATAGGTATAATAGACTTACGCGCTGGTGTCCGTCTCTTCTAGCCTGAAATCGCTTCTCTCTTAAAGAAACACCTTTAAGATCAAATATTTACTCAATATTTAAAGATAATATTTTAATAGCTAATTCTTTGATGTCAATTAAAATTGTTAATCTTTTTAGATGACAATATTAAATGATTTACTATTTAAAACATCTAATATTTATCAGTTTATTCGCTCAATTTGCTTAATTGTAAATTTTTTATGACTTTTCAAAAGAATTTTTTGCTGGCCTAACACAAGATTACACATTAAAAAACACCCACAAAAAATCATAATTAATCATAATTAATCATATAGTGCATATACAGAGAGATTGCAGCAGTATGTTTTGGTTTCTGGTCTGAGGATCTGGTTTAGGTCTGGTCTGTGAGTCCTTGAGACGCTCTGCTCCGTGTCTTTGTCTCTCTGCAGAGGACATGCCGGCGGCTCTCAGCCAATCACCTGCTCCGATACAGTCGTGTGACATTAAGAGCTTCCTGCACATCAGTATACAGCTGAGAGCGACGGACATCCACTTACACACACACACACACACTCTCCAATCCAGAGCTAAAGCAGTAGAACGCAGAGAGCCAATCACACGCCAGCAATCAACCCACCTGATGCATTATTCATGACCCCGCCCACAGCCCGAAAATCAGCCAACACTAACACAGCTGACACCAAAACAGCATGTTTGATATTTAGTGTTATCAGATGTGTGATAGAAGCTGAAACCTGACGGATACGGACACACAAACCCCTCATGAATAATAATCACAGATCTGTGTCACTGACATCCCTTCAATAACACAAATAAACAAAACTAATGGCTTTTTGACACAATCTTGTACTTAATCAAAACACAAGAATATGTTAAATTAGTCAAATCACTACAGAATATTTCACCTTGTATTCAAAAGAAAATGTACATTTTTCATAATATTTCACAACCTCTTATTACTGTTATAGGGTCTGAAAATATTACATTGAATGCCTTGTTTTTATTTGGATTATTTTGAGGTGCAATATGTGACACGTTTAAGATAATTTACCATATAATGGCCTTTTGCTACCACAGACGTTTCTCAGGAAATGAACAATAACAGAGATAGGAGCAGAACAAGAACAATCATATAATCTAGGTCAGGATTCAATCCCTGAGCGAATTACAGTCAGAAATAGAAGCCGTTCCTGAGTCTGATCTCACGAGACGCTGCTAAATGAAGGCCAGGCAAACACTTGTACAGTGTGTGAGCGTTATTGTGATGATGAACAGGTTTGAGCGAATCAGAATCAGTCAGAAACAGAATGAGATTCAGATTCAGAATCAGTCTGAGTCAGAATCAGAGGTTCAGAGTCAGGGTCAGAATCAGTAGACACTGAGTCAGTATTAGAGTCAAAATCACAGTTCAGAGAAATAGAATGAGATTCAGATTCAGAATCAGTCTGAGTCAGAATAACATTCAGAATCAGAATCAGAGTATCAGAGTATCAGAGTATCAGAGTATCAG
>NC_056722.1:5765928-5768428 GCF_018831695.1 Puntigrus tetrazona | reverse complement strand
GAGAGAGAGAGAGAGAGTGTGTGTGTGTGTGTGAGAGAGAGAGAGAGAGAGTGTGTGTGTGTGTGAGAGAGAGAGAGAGAGAGAGAGAGAGAGTGTGTGAGAGAGAGAGATAGTGTGTGTGTGTGTGTGTGTGTGTGAGAGAGTGTGTGTGTGTGTGTGAGAGAGAGAGAGAGAGAGAGAGAGTGTGTGTGTGTGTGTGTGTGTGTGTGTGTGAGAGAGTGTGTGTGTGTGTGTGTGTGTGTGTGTGTGTGTGTGTGAGAGAGTGTGTGTGTGTGTGTGTGTGTGTGTGAGAGAGTGTGTGTGTGTGTGTGTGTATTTCTTGTTTCCATACAGGAGTAACACTAAATAACACAATAAATCTGAATTAATAAAAAGAAAATTATAAATTACAAATAAATAGAAAGAGCTAAAACACAACAAACTTACTAAAACTTTACCAAAGTTAGAATTAAGGAAAAATATAAAAGAAAAAACTTATTTTAAAACTTTTAAATATATTTTTAAAAGATTAAACAGATGAAATTATTTCTGCTATTTCAGCTGTTAGTTGAAATATTAAAATAGAAATAGAAACAGAAATAGGAAGAAAACAGAGTTGAAATCAATAAAAATTTTATGGGCTAACTTTACAGTTCTAGTTTACCTTTTTTTTATTGTATAGAAATTCTAAACAATTCAAATGTAAACAAACAAACATATACCTAAACAGAAAAAACTAGAAAATCACTAAACCTTTACTAAACTCTTAAAAGGACGCCTACATTCACTAGACTGTATTAATAAAACACCTTCATCTAATAATAACAAACGATATATTGTTGGAAAGGTCTAAGACTCATGAAGTGATATTTTATCACAAATTATGCAGAACAGTGAAAGATTCATTTATGACAAGAGTGCATCATAACAGTCCTGACCTTTGACCCAAAGTATTTCTCCCTTTCCCTTTCCCTCATAATTCAGAAACCATCATAAATTATAAATCAGATAAAAGCTTCTGTGAAAACCATTTCTAAAAATGGGGCATTGAGATATCTGTAGAAATACACAGCAATACTTACAAAATGATACGTTTACTTTTATGACAAGTGAAGATCACGTTCCATGAAGATATTGTGCACATTTTCTTCCCATTAATATATTCCGTTCTGATTAGTAATATTCATTGCTGAGAACTTCATTTGAACAATTTAAAGATGATTTTCTCAATGTTTCAATGGAGAGATGATTTATTCGGCGTTCTGAATTTAAAAACATGACTATTTCTGGTGCATTTTAAACAAAATACTTCTGGACGGTGCACCTCCGCGGTTAAAGGGTTAACTAAAGCTTTTCAGACCTAGCAACAGTAACCGAGGGGGGCGGGGCTTAGCGGAGGGTCAGTTCAGCCTGGCTTTAATGTAAAGTGCTGATGTAGACTCACTCCTGCTGGACCAGGCTCAGATTCCTGTATAATTTATGCAATAAAGGCATCCAGAAGCTTCAGCCGGTGGAGTAATGGAGCTCTGGATGGGCTGAGGTATAATAGGAGATCAATACTGATTATCTGGCTCTTAGAGGAGCCGGAGCAGAAACCCCGAGAAAACGAGACGTCGTGAAGCGACCGGCGGACAGACGGACAGCAGAGATTGTGCTGTAATCGCTCGAGTGTTCGTGGCCTTTAATCCAGAGCAGATTAACACAGAGAGATCAGGTCAGATCGGGACACACATCTGTCTGAACAACTGACCCGGCTCGCGGAGAGCGTTTCTTCAACGTTATATAAAGGTTACGACAGAGCGCTCATGGAGCGTTCTAGTAATATCTGATCAGCGTTCTCAGGAACGTTACACGATACGCTTTTGTAACGTTTAAACAACGTTCTGATAACGAAAACACACTGAAAACGTCAGTAGAATGTTATGAGAAATGTTGTTGTTACGTTTTAATAATGTTGTAATCACAACAAGAAAACTGGATATTTTGTAGAATAATAATAACAAAGATTCGTGTCAGGTTGGATGTTTTAAAAAACTCTTTTTGTAGCATTTAAATAATGTTCGAATGCCAAAAATTGTACCGTTCTTAGATTATTAAAAGCAAACTACTGAAAATAGTAGAAACTCAGATGTTTTAATCGGAACAAGAAAACAGACATTAATAATAAACCATCAAATAATGTTATATTTTGAGTGAAAATGTTAGTTTTTTTAAAGAAATATTTATATAATATTTAAATAGCATTATATTTGGAGTGAAAATCAAGTGAGTTGAATGGGGTCAGAAATGTTTTGATCACTGAATATTTGAGAAACGGTTCAGAAACACTTGAAAACAATGTTCCCGCAACGTTTTGATAACCTACATCAGATAATCCAGGGATTTACTATCAGGAGGATTTCTGTAGAATTCATCTTCTATATTTGGATTCAAACACAAGCAGTGCGTGACTTTATTAAATCCATAAACTCACCAGATTGAGGTCCATCCAGGAGTTCATCATCATCATCATCATCATCAT
>NC_056722.1:5738428-5755928 GCF_018831695.1 Puntigrus tetrazona | reverse complement strand
CATAAACATTTCCCACACAAGCAGGGAACATTTCAAACCAGATATTGCTATCAAGTCCATTTCTAAAAATAACCCATAATTTGGTTAAAAAAGTGCAAGTAGACGACGGTATAAAACATGCTGCTCAGACAGCCGAACTTCACCGACGAACGAAAACAGCCACAAATAATCTACTACTGGAAGTATAAAGATGTTTTTAATCTAGTGGAGCATAGCTGTGCTATCATGCTGAAAGTCTCAGGTTTTTGCTTGTAATTCCTCGAGGAAACCTTTTCTTAAAGACCGAGAACACACTGACCACGTTTAGGGATGCACAATATTATCTTTCTTTTTACTTCATTCGGTGTTAATGTCAAGACTCTTAAAGCTCACCAGCTGCTTTCTGTCGGAATATATTTTAAAACGTAATTTATTCCTGTCCATTTTTAGCATCATTACTTCAGAAATCATTCTAAAATTCAAACTAATTCAGAAAAAAAAAACCATTGTTATTATTGTCTTGAAAACAGATTGTTTCTTGTTTCTTTGGTGAACAGAAAGTTCAGAAGAACGGCGTTTATCTGAAATAAAAATCATTATAGATGATAAATATTATATATTATTATAAACATGATATCATCCAATGTAATGCATCCTTGTGAAATTAAATTATTAATTGCTATAATTGAGCATTTTTAATAAAAAATGATAAAAATCACCTCATCACCAGCACAAAAAAATATTGACTCCAAGCTTTTGAATGGTATATGTAAAAAAGATCTTTGTATTCATCAAATAATCCTCAAAAAATACACTAAGTCGTTTTAATATTGATAACAATAATCGTAATAATGATAGTAATAAATAAACATTCGCATATTAGAATGATTTCTGAAGGATCATGTGACTGAGGTTTCAACTGCGTCTGTTTGAAAGAAAATAAAACACAGAAGAGATTGAATTCATTTTCAAGGCCTTCAGTGTACTATCTTTCAAAAAATTATTTTAATAAAGTTACTTCTAAGCAAGGTTTTCAACAAACAGAAATAAAAAATTATTTGCTTAGGAATTCCACACAGGAAAGATATCGGTATCGACCAAAATATCGGCATATCGGATATGAGCAAAAATCTAATATCGTGCATCCCTAGTGTTGATGCTTTCTAAAGCCCATCGCTGCATGTCAATTAAACCTCTACTCTCCATTTCCACGTCTTCTAAAGTGGTATCCGATTGGGAAACCATGAAGAGTTTTTGTTTCTTGGAGTACTGTCTGACCGAGGCACACTCCTGAAGAAGAGTCTGAGGACAGAGCTCTTTTTCCTCGACGGAGCTCTCTCGACTGAGCGCGTTGGCATTGTCCGTGGACTCGAAGGACTCTCCGCCGAGGCCTTCTAGTTTGGTGTATCCTCCGCCGCCGAGGCCCTCCAGCCGAGGACAGCTGAGCCGCCTCGATCGCACCAGAGCAGGGCTGGACGGACAGATCTCCAGATCCACTGACCTGGAGTAGTCAGACAAAGCGCTCAAGGACAGGTGAGATCCGGTGGTCTTCAGCAGCTGGACCCGGGAGCCCTGCAGAGACACCCGAGGAGCTCCTGGCAGGCTCCCGCTGCTCCGGTACACCTCCACCGAGTCTGCCGCCAGCTCGGGACGAGGCTCCACTTTGGCCTTGGTGGTGGTCCGAGACGCTTCCAGATCCTCCAAACGCCTGCAAATGGCCTCGGCGTCCAGGAACTCTGGCTTGGCCTCTCCGGTTTTATCCGAACCCCTTCGTTCCGAAGCTCCCCGGTGGTTGAGCTTCATCATTGGCAGAGTGAACGCGTTGACCGAAGTGGACACGATGCTCCGGGTCTCCCACGGCTTGTCCAGTCGCTTCTGGTCTCCGTAGATGCTGTAGATGGTGTCTGTAAAGCTCTGTCTCTCCAAAGACGAGACTCGTGGGATGGTGGTAGACGGTCTTCGGGATGGGATCATGCTACCTTGAGGCGTTCCCTTATGAGGGGAACCGTACGATTTGGTGTCTTTCGATTGGCAGTAGTTCACGAAACCGTTAAGCGGCGCAGATTCCTTGCTCCGCAAGCTATGAATGTCAATCACCGTTGAGTAGATGTCTCTGAGGTTGATGATTTTGGTCTTTTTGTCTCTGTTCTCGTGAAGTACCGCATTGGCACAAATGAACAGGAAGATCCCAATGCCCATGATTAAAGGTCCGAAGACTTTCAGCTTGTCTGAATATAAGTATCTGTTGATAAATGCAGCAAACGCTCCTAGTTTAGCTCCCGGATCCAGCTCAGCGGTCCCATTGGAGCCATTATAGCTCCTGAAGTCTTTATCTAGGAGATCCCAAGGCGGTCTGGCGGTCACATTGACTAATTCTCGGCTGTCGTAAGTCCTCTGTGCGTTCATCATGAGTCCTGGGTAAAGCGGACTCTCTTTGGGCCAGTATCCCAGCACGGCCATGGCCACTCCGACCAGAAGCACCAGGATCCCGACGGCGGCGATCAGTCCAGACACGGAGCACAGTTTTAGCTTCCCTTTCACCACCACCACTTCGTTCTTCCTCTTTTTCTTCGCTTTCCTCTTGCGCTTGTTTTCCGCGCGGTTCTTCGCTCGAAGGGAGTCCTGTCTCCTGGCAGATATCCGCAGCAGACCCCCTGTGGCGATCATGATGGCGCTCAATTAATCATCCTGGAGAAGATAGAAAGAACACGAGAACATCAGCGTGGGCGGAGAACGCCGTGAGATCTAGACATTTACATTTAGGCTTTTAGAAGACGCTTCTATCCTAAGAAACGTACAAACGAGAAGCAATCAAAAGAGCAATAATTTGCAAGTGCGGTAACACTTTATTTTACGGTTACACCTTACAACATGCATATTACTGGAATACTAGCTATTTATTGGTAGAAATTAATGCCTTATCCTACATCCCTAATCATCCGCAATACCGAAACTTAACAACTACCACACTAACTATTAATAAGCAGCAAAATCTGAATTTATTGAGTGAAAAGTTGTAGTTAAAAGTGAATAAGTACTACCCGTTATAAAGTGTTACCGCTCGTTTAGCCAAACGCAGCGCACATAGCAAGGTTTTTTTGGTAATAAATGAAATAAAAAAGTAGATAGAATAGAAAAATAACAGCAAATATTACAGTAATATTAGTAATAATAAAGCAAGAAAGTAAGTGGATGAATCTAAGGTTTCCATCAAAACATAGGTTGGTAACTTAAAGCCATTTAAAATGAAACCTCTATAGAATATAAAATTAATTATTCTCTGACGCTTTTTCTCGTCGTCACGATGAAGCAGCGCTTACCCACGACACACTCACTAATACACAGATTTAAAGAGACAGTCACATTCAGTTGATCCCCATTGAATTGAACAGTGTTTCACACAACATGAGCAATCCAGTCATAAATAACATAACACTTACAGCACATGCATATATATTATACACCTATAGGTGTGTTCATTCTGGAAAAATAATGTGTTTAAAAACATTTATTATCAAAGCTTCTTTTGCTTAGTATTTTAATGGAAACCAAGCTACACCACCATTCAGAGAAATATTTTATCTTTATCTAGGTTGATCGAAAGTGGCACTAAAATATTTAGAATGCGACAAAAGATTTCTATTTCTATAAAAATGCTGTTCTTTTGAACTTTCTATTCATCTGTAAATCCTGAAAAATATAATTCAGCAGTTTCCAGAGAAATATTGAGCGGCTCAACTGTTTTCAACACTGATAATAATCATAAATGTTTGTCGAGCAGTGAATCAGTATATTATTATGATTTCTGTAATGATGCTGAAAATTCAGCTGCGCTTCACAGAAATAAAGTACACTTTAACACAGATTCACAGAGAAAACAGCTCATTTACATGATAATAATATTTCAGATTTTACTGTATTTTTCATCAAAGAAATGCATCTTTTACCAGAATCCTGCTTACACTGATGTAAATACACACACACTCATAGAAACTAATATATGTATGCCAAGTATCACCATTTCCAGTCTCCCTCTCTCACACACACACACACACACACACACACACACACACACACACACACGCACACACACACACACACACACACACACACACAGCCCTGATCACGATCATGGAGAACAGAAGCGGCGTGAGAGAGACAGACGACATGATTCACACCAGACTCCAAACAGAGACATGAGAAGCATCTGCTCGTTGATCTGACATGAAAGCTGCCGAAACTGCAGGAACGGGACGTGATTTAAGACTAGCAGGAAAAAAAACTTGTTTTCTCCGTACATACAGGAAGACTTGGGTTGTTCTGAGATGACGTGAGCTGAACTCGTCGTTTCTTACGTGTGATATAACACAGAAGATGCTCAAACACATCCATTAAATACATATTTACACAGAAAATCAGTGCAGAACTACTGTATGTCTGAGGATGCTGTTTCTTTCAGTTAATACTCATCTATTCATTCAGTTATTCTCACACTTTTTGAGCTGACTTCAAAAGCTCAGTGTTAATATTTGTATTATTTTGCAGTATTTTTGCATACATCTGGCTCAGTTTTGTACAGTATTAGCTTTAAGATACTTTAATCAGTGTTACTTGAATCATGTTATAGTTCGTTTTTTAAGGTCAATAATCAACATTCTGAAAAAAAAAATATATACACATACATACACACACACACACACACACACACACACACATATATATATATATATATATATATATATATATATATATATGTGTGTGTGTGTATATATATATATATATATATATATATATATATATATATATTTTTTTTTTTTGTTTTTGCCAGAATTACTGCAGTAAATCTAAAAGACTTATTGTAGTTGCTGAACAAAAAAAAATGTTTTGCTTTTGAATTTTGTTCTTGTCTTCTAGTATAAATATCTAAATAAAAACATCTCTTTTTTTGAAGGGTAATGTACTGATATCTTAGCGCTTCACGTTCAATTGGATTAAATTAGAATAAGAATGAATTAAAGTGAATGTGATGAACCACGCCATCTTTAATACGCATGAAAGAGATTTGAGAAGTTTCATTAAATAAGAAACAATGCCGTTCTAAATAAAGAGACAGAGACGCAGCCACTGATTCGCCCAAACAGAGACACAGATACACGCTTCACGCTCTCAATCTAAACAGACACGCTATATTTCGCCGTGGCCTTCGTGAACCCGTCTGCTTTTCTGCAGCGGAGCCTAATAATTTATGGCACCAATTAAATCTTTATGTTGTCTCCAAAAGGGACTTCCAGAGGGAAGATACATATTTGAGTTTGCAGCACCAGGGTTCATTAGTTCTGAATCAGCAGGAGAGAAGAGAAGACAAAAGTGAATTAGTTCCTCGCTGGATCTCGAGTGTCCGCTTCTCTCTCTGCTCATTAAGAGCTAGCTTCCGGTCTCTGGACACATCGGATGGACATTGATTTAACACGAAGCGGCAGATACGACCTCCGATGAGCGCCGATAATGACTCTCCAGAGCTTCATGAAGCTGACAGTAAATAAACACCACGCTTGTGCAGATTGTGTTCTCGCCAGACGTCAGTCTTTCATACGGATATGAAGTTTTATCGTCCCTGAATCGATCACAACACTGAAAAAGTACGGCCAGTATCTTTATTTCCTCTGCTGTCGTGTTCATGGACCTGCCCTGCAGTGCGTTTGCTCACTAGTGCACTACAGAGGATCTTGATCCAAAACGCAGACGACTTTGTGTCTTCATCGGGTTTGTAGAAATGTGTCTCAGCAATGGAAGTGAATGGGTGCCGTCAGAGTGATATAAACGCCACAATAATCCACAGTCCATCGCTTAACAGAAGAGGATGAAACTAATCCAGCATTAAGATGATTTTAACTCGTGCTTCAGTGGAAAAGAAGAGAAATCTGCACACTTTTTCACTAAAGGCTGAGTTAAAATCATCCTAAGGCTGGATTCCTTTGATCTTCTGTCTTCTCCAAATGGACTGGAGCGCTGTGGATTATTGTGATGTTTTCATTCCGACGGCACCCATTCACTTCCATTGCTACAGACACATTTCTACAAACCTGAGGGTGAGTTTAAACCTGCAAAACCTGATCTAAAAGCCTGGTGTGAATCCCTTAGACGCAGCTCTTCTTCTAAACGATCCGCAGGAGCTGCTCCAGATGTTATAAAACACGCAGCTCCTATATCTCTGCCTTGGCTCTGCTTCTATGGTTTCCAACCGCAAAGATTTACGGATTTGACGAATTCCTGAGAGCGCTTGGCAAACGACGCCTCGCCGCTTCACGAAATAAAGCTGAAAAGAGACAGGAGGATGAGCGGGAGTTCAGAGGTCAGCTCGGATCCAGACGCACACATCAGTCAACATCTCCAGCGGGGGTTTATGGATCACCGTGACCTTTGTGTTGGTTTCTGAAGGGCGAGCGAACGCCGAGCGACAGACGCCGCCTGAACGAATCCGCTCGTAACGTCACCGGCGCGGAGGAACGTAACGAGAACGGAGCCAAGCGTCGCCTGCTTCCACCGACTCCAACAAACAAACACATCTCACCGGACACATGCTGCTGACATGAACTCTGGGCGGAAAATGAATGAACGGGCAAAAGAATAAAAGTCCATCTGACGGATGAGCTGCTAGCAAAACTGATCTGAGCCCAGCTTCAACGCTTCTTCTCCGACTGGGAACATCTGACCATTAAGAATGGATCCCTCGGGCTCTTTCTCTCTAGAGATGACGGTCGCCATCAAAAATGATTATCGCGGTTATAAATCGATAAATCTGGTATAAAGCAGATATATGTTTCGCTTTGCGATGTTTCGAAGGAGGAGATTACACGAATGAATATACATTAAATGAATTTGTGTTTAGTTTTGACCGGCTGATAGAGACCGGAGTAAGTCGATTCGTTCGCCTCAACGTCGTTGGCTTCGACGCATTCCAACTAAATACATGCAATCATTCATTAATCCCTTAACCCTTTCAGTTAAAGGCCGAAACGTGAATCTTTTTAAAAGGTTTGTGGGTTCTTAGGTAGCCCCCGGACGTGATGGTGATGGGATGGTGTTGGTGTTTACGCAATAAAACGCTTAGTTTGAAATAAAAGGCTTGGCGGAACGCATTGTGAGCGTAGTGTCACATTTAACCCACACCGTGACGATCAGCTTCACTACGACCCCGACACAGAATCTGCTTCAACGCCGGTCCAGCGTCTCAATGCAGCTTTTCTTGAGTAAAAAGGCCGAAAAACAGCAAGACCGAGACGTTTTCCGCATGCTCCGGGGAGACGGCGCTCGGCTCGGACCGATGCTTTAATGAGCTCTGACACAAACAAAACCTGACCCATTCCTGCATTAATTATTGCACTGGCTTTAAACGAGATGTGGCGTGATGCGAGGAACCCTGCAGAAAACACCATGTTCTCGTTCAGGTGCTCGGCTAATGGTCTCCTTCCCACAGAGAAGTGCAGGCTGAGCCGGAGGATCTTCTGGAGAGACTCGGGTTCTCGGGGGTTTAACGCAGGAACACCCAACACGCAGCGATCATGTATGACCTTCTTAAGCTGAAACACGGCCAGGTTCACCGGAGCTCACCTCGGAGTCAGCACCCAGCCCTTCGGGTCAATAATAACACAGATACTCCCCCCTGGCTTCAAACAGGTCGGGTTACAGTCCCTTCATCTCAATCTGCTTTCTGACAGCTCATGTTTCCAGCGCAGACCCCGGGAACAGTTTTTAATCAAACACGCAGAGAGTGTTCGTGGCGATTGTGAAAAAGAGCCGAATAGTGAACGGCAAGAGGACAAAGGAGCCCGACGAATAAAAGGTGGTTTCTCTTGCAAACTGAACAGAAAACGGAAAATCCGCGAGGTTTCTGCGCGGAAAAGAACGTGCGTAACAGACATTCGGTGCATCGAAAAACACACCGAAAAACCGGAGACGAACAGCCATGCGTTCATCCATCGATTTACATACATGCATATATACACATATATATATATACATATCCATCGATACATCATATAATCCACTCCATCCACACCGTGAAGGAGCGTCTCGGAGGAGAAAACGACCGCTTACCGTGAAACACGACTAATAGATTCGTATTCGGGCAACGACACGCAAACTTTGTCTCTCCGCAAGACCGCATTTTGCGCGTTATTCCCGGTGTTTCCAGTCAGGAGTCGTTCCGCGCTGCTCGCAGCCGTTTGATCGCGCGCCGGTTCCCCGTTCCAGAGTTCTGCTCCGGTTCGGTTCGGTACTGCGGCTGATGTTACGCCGCTTCTCCGGTGTTGTTGCTATGATACCGCAGACCGAATCCGGTGCGAGTGCTGCAGGATCTGAATAATCGCTTGCTAAAGTGTTTAACCCGACGCGCGTCGATCCCGTTCACCTGCGTTCATCAGCTCGTTCTTCAGCTCGTTCATCTGCTCGTTCTTTGTTCCTGCTGCTCAAACACAGGCGAGAGAACAGATCCGTGCGCGTTCGGAAGTCGTTCACAAGCAAGGAACGTCATGCACTGGTCGGAACGTGTCATGACGCGAGAACGCTGCCTCGACTGCATCTCGACCGATATGTTCCAGGAACGTTTTGCTGTCGTTCTAGTTAAGTTACAAACCCTCGTTTCTCTGAACGATCAGAAGCGTTTAGTCTCCTCTGGTCGCACGAACATCGAGGGGATGTTTAATCATTTGGAGATTGCAACGTTTTGAAAGAAGTTTAAAAACATTATCAGACGAACTACAGCATTTCTGAAGAATAAACGTTCTGTTAACGAAGCTCTCCAGAACGCTCCGAGAACCACAACAACAACAAGACAACAGAAGATCGGTGTATCCTAAAGTGCCTAACAACAAAGTTCAATCAAGCATCCTTTAACGCGTTCGCTGTCCTATCACTCGATTCTGTGCTCATAAAAAGTGTTTTAATGTACCTTGATGAGGATTGTGTGAGGTTTAAACGATCAGTCTTTAACTGGAACATAGTTTCAGTGCAGAGCACTTTAAATACAGTACAGCAGGACTATCTAATAACTTCAAGATCTCTCTAGACTGAATATGAACAGCTTTCACACCATTAATAAGCACTGGGCACATCATTTGCTGTTTGATTTAACAGACTAAGTATATGAGTTTAGTACACTAAAGAGGCACAAAATACATGTGTTCTTCACTATAGGGGTGCCACCAATTTTCATATTTTTTGGCAATAACTTTTTCCTGGTGCTTCGGAGAATACGGTATTTACGGGAAAAGAAAAGAAAAAGATGACCTGCATGATAAAGACGTGATCTGATGAAGACAAGTAGAGGTGTATGATCAATATCCTGCCAGAGATCAATAATCATCTTGACCGACTGAAACTCTTCATGCTTTACAAGCAGTGTGGAAATATTATATAATACATATCATCTTGTACGTTTGAAAGAAATGTTGCTTTAGTTTGAAAAAGTACTGAATGTGTAACTCATTACTTCAGACTGACTGATATTTCACTTCTGATGTGAAGAACGGTTTAGAGCTCAAAGAAAGAAGCCCAGCCTAACTTACTAAACTAATGAGATTAGTTACTGGTTTATGACTGGTTTATGGTTTAATGCGCTGGTTTATGAAGTAGTGCAGTTTGTAATTAAAAGTAACTTTCCCCAACACTTTTGCGTTACTGTTTGAAACCGTTCAGGGCTTGCTTTTTTTATTTTAATGTTAAAAAATAAAAATTTTTGATGCATGTAAAAACTGGCTGATGAAAAAAAAAATCAATGCTGTACAGCACTCTTTACTGATGAAATTTTTGCTAATTAGTATGATTGATTTAGATCATTAAAGGTCAGCAGCAAAAACAATGGGATATTAAAAGGTATGAAATATTTAACATTTAATTATTGCATGTTTGTGTAACATTCTGAATGAGAGAGATGAATTAAAGCACATCTTAGGAGAGCGTTCAATCGATAAAAACTCGTATTTTCTTGTAAATGAAAAGGTAACATGACCTTACTAGTACCTCAAAGTATCTGATAGCGTAACTAGCAGCGCTGCTCACAGGTTCTG
Organism: Puntigrus tetrazona; assembly: GCF_018831695.1. Classification (NCBI taxonomy): domain Eukaryota; kingdom Metazoa; phylum Chordata; class Actinopteri; order Cypriniformes; family Cyprinidae; genus Puntigrus; species Puntigrus tetrazona. Next base: position 5,745,882 of record NC_056722.1, on the reverse strand, counting down.
GAAGTCCTTCCTCTATCAAAGGCCCGTCTCGTGAACAGCGGCGTGTTTAATTGCTAACGCTTCACTCCATTAATCTCACCCCGAGCGCTTCCCGTAGATGCTGAGCTCAGGATAAAGAGAGACGCTCATTAAGACAAAGCTTTGAAGATCCTTAGATCCGGCGTCGAGGAGCAGCGTCTAACTAGCCTCGTCAGATTCCCACAGGAAAGCCTCCAGAGGTCAGACTTCACGACCCCAGAGGTTATTCTCAGCACACGGCCTTCGTTTAACAGCTCGAGTGGAAACCAGAGCAATGTTTACAGGGTTCTGCGAGCGCTGAAGGCGTCCGGCCGGAACACAAACCAGTCTTGAAAGCTGGATCGATCATCTCTCACTGACGTCTGAGACCGACTGACTCTCTCTCTGAGATACAACTATCAGAAAATCTAGAATCTGAGGGAGCAAAACAATAAACACTGAGGACATCTCCTTCAAAGCTGTTCATAAAAAGCGATGCATAATCTGAAATGAAGTTGTGATACATTTATGGTAGAAAAAGTATAAAATATCTTCATAGAACATGATCTTTAATATCCTAATGAATTTGTGACGTAAAAGAGAAATGTATAATTTTTATTCACACAATATACACCCGTGCTCTCATGACACATGCTCCACATTCATCGAATTCGAAAAGGTCTAAAATCAGGATAATATTGCCAATTCCATCTTCATTATCATCATAATTGTCCACACAATAAAAGCACGCACATATTACGACCGGCTTTAACTGAAGTGGAGGGATAGTGAACATGTAGGAACAAAACAGACACTGTACACCAAAACTCCTGAGATCATTTGAGAAGTCTAAACTAATGATATCAATCATAAAGCATTGTTGACATGACGCATGTTTATGACCATTTAAAGAAAAAGCTCACCTTCAGTGCTGTTGATCCAAACTAACATGCATGACTGTTCTCTGACGTCTTCTACAGCTCCATACTAAACACAGCTCGGCTATTACGGCTGCGCTTCAACTCACCTGACTCACGTTTGCATGAAGGGCCCTCGGGTGTTTCCAATCACCGTGACCCATAACAAACATCAGTCACACGGTTAACAATTACATCATTAACGCCAACAGCCTTAAACCTCGTGTAATAATTGAACACGCTTTCTTTAAAGGGAAAGTTCAGATTTAAATGTGCTCACAACATACTCGGTTCATCCAGAGTTTGTAGGAAAGCGTCTCAACGGTGGAAGTGAATGGGTGCCGTCAGAGTGAGAGCTGATAACCTACTCCAGCTTTTTAACTCGAATATGAATCTACAGTCCATAATAGCTCTTCCTCCAGGGAAAGTGGTCTGAATCAGGAGAGAGATCTGCACAGAAGTCTGGATTTTGATGAGAGACAACAGAAGCACATTTTCACCGGAGGAAGAGTTATGAATTATGGACTCATACTTCAGACATTAATAACCTCTTATCGCTGGATTGGCTTCATCTCGGAGAGCTGTGGATTATAGCGGCACCCATTCATTCACTCTTTGCTGAGACACATTTCTCCAGATCTGAAGAAGAAAGTACATCCTAATCTCAGATGTCCCTTTTTGGGTCAACGACTCCTCTATATTAGCTTCTCCAGCGGTGAACAACAGCTTAGCTGTGACCGGTTGAGGAACATCTGAAGGTCGTGAAGCTGCAGGAACATCAATGAGAACTTTTACCTTCACGATCAGGCTCTGGTTGATCTGAACTCTATTAATAAACGTGGATTAATCGATGCGTTCCTCTTCACCGTGAAGAAAGACCGACATCATTTCTGAACATTTCTTGTGTCCCGAAGCTCCACAGTGAATAAAATCAAGCGTCGCTTGCCCTATAATTAAATACAAACCCTATAAATCAAATATCACCCAGGAAGCCTGCAGCTCCGTGGAAGTTGTGTTCATCTGAGATACGAGAAAGAACAGAGACCAAAGATTTCTTTGGAGATTTGCACGGTTTATTAGGGTGCTGATGTGACCGAAGGAGATCTGTTGTACAAAGTGAGTGAGTTTAAGAAAGAGGGTTTATAAATATGTACAAAGCATCTGACCGATAAATCAATCCTCATATCTGGGTGAACGGAGAAGAACTAATACAGCAACGCTTTCTGAAGAAACAGAAACTAAAACACACACGAGATGGAAGTACATTCCTGACGTTTGGCTAAATTAAATAAACGGCATCCAAATCACACCAATGTCAAAATTCATATATACATACATGTGTGTGTATATATATATATATATATATGGTTTTGCTTTGTGCATTATAGCAAGTCTTTAAATAATCATCAGAAAGGGCCCTGATGTGAAAACAGACTTCAGATCCCATTCTCACTAAGAATAAAGTAGATTTCATTAAACATAAAGAGGGATTGGTCTGATTCAGGGCGTCACAAAAATAAACACTCTTCAATTTAAAACAAATCCTTTTGGCATTTGAAATCGATCATACACAATATATTATTTTTATCCTTCCCTGTGCAAACGTTCGGTGATTCTGCACAATAAATAAAAGGTGATTCAGCAGGTTCAGGTTCAAAATCATACAGAACTGTACAAAACAGAATAAAACGAGAGGAAGTAACAGAACGGGCGTCAAATCTCTGAGAATCACGGAAGAGTTCAGACACGTCATCGTTTACTCAAACCCTGATGACTTTCCTTCAAAAGAACACGCTCTCTTTCTAATAAGAGCTCCACGATGACGCAAAAAGCACCAGAACATTTCTCTGAGCTCACGGGAATATTATAAAGACATTGATGATCTGAAATAAACGACATTTATCATCAATACCAACAGAACCGAAGCGGATTCATAGCTGGGCAACAATTAATCAGTATTACTGGCATCTGAAATAAAAGTCTTGTGTGTGTGTGTGTGTGTGTGTGTGTGTGTGTGTGTGTGTGTGTGTGTGTGTGTGTGTGTGTGTGTGTGTGTCTGTGTGTGTGTGTGTGTGCGTGTATGTGTGTGTGTGTGTGTGTGTGTGTGTGTGTGTGTGTGTGTGTGTGTGTGTGTGTATGTGTGTGTGTGTGTGTGTGTGTGTGTCTGTGTGTGTGCGTGTGTGTGTGTGTGTGTGTGTGTGTGTGTGCGCGCTGTGTACACATATACATATTAATTTTTATATTATTTCTATCAGTGCTATCAAATGAGCATCCATAATAAGTTTTTGTTTACATAATGAGTGTGTACTGTGTATATTTATGTGTGTGTGTACTGTATGTGTATATTATTTATTAAATATTTATATAAAAATATAATATAAATATGCACAAATATTTTCAAAATATATATTGTATGCTTGTATATTTCTATGGACACATAACATATGAAAACACAAACTTATTTTGGATGCAATTAAATGCGATTAATCATTTGACAGCACTCATTTCTATATTATATCAATATATTTAATATATAAACACATATATAAATGCATGTGTGTGTATTTCTGCATGCATAATAAATCAAGCCTACACAGCACACACACACACACATAAAATAATAGAAATAAAAATGATTTTTAACGTGATTAATGGCTGCCCAGCACTAACTTGACTGGACAGAACAGAACATTTTCAGTCCTAATTCAAAGCTGTGTGTGTGTGTGTGTGTGTCTGTGTGTGTGTGTGTCTGTGTGAGATACAGAGCTGTTTGTCTCTCATTCATTTCTATTAGACTGTAAACAGCAGCACGTTCTTTTGTGAAAGTCACAGGGGTTTGGTCACAGAGAGAGCAAGTAAATGACGACTGTTCATTTAGACACTCTCTCACACACACACACACACACACACACACACACACACACACACACACAAGTCCTGTAGTTCTCCTGTTTGTGTTTGAGTACAAATAGCACCGTGACGGAGAGAGACCCCTGAAAGACGGCGGTGCCTGTGTTTGATTGTCGTGTCGGGTGGAGAAGGAAAGGGTGAGGTTTAAAGGCAGAGCGGGAACCTGACGGAGACGAGGCCGTGGGTGAAGAGCGCTAACGGAGGCGTTCGGGGCACGAAGGTGTCGGAATGCATCGATACAGCAGCTTGAGCGGAGCTTCACGTGTCTCCCGCCGGAGTCTGCTTCTTATCCTCGGCGTGTTTGAACATCAGGATGGAGTTATAGATCTTCAGCGCCGGGCCGAGCTTCACGCTCATTATCTTAACGATGTCTCGCTGCGTCAACAGAAGAAAGGCCTTGCCGTCGATTTGCTGGAGAGGAACGCATTAGTGTTTAACATCATATAAAAGAATCATCATGATCTCAAAGAGATGCATTTACATTCTCTTTTACAGAAAAAGTGTATAAAAGAACAAAAAATACTGCATTCTTCAAGGATGCTTTAAACCGATCAAATGCACCATTAAATATTTAAAATGTTAGAAAACATAACTCTTTTTTTTATACATTTGCATAAAGAAAAAATAAATCTCTATAATGCAACGGACAAGCTTTAAACACACACACCTCCTCTCTGAACTGCTTGGCCTGTTCCTCACAGCCCGGTAAAGAATGGATGAAATCAGCCACCTGAAACACACACACACACACACACACACACACACACACACACACACACACACACACACACATAGACACAGACACACACACACAGACAGACACACACACACACAGACACACACACACACACACACACACACACACACAGACACAGACACACACACACAGACACACACACACACAGACAGACACACACACAGACAGACACACACACACACACACACACACACACACACACACACACACACACAGACACAGACACACACACACAGACACACACAGACAGACACAGACAGACACACACACACAGACACAGACACACAGACACACACACACACACACAGACACAGACACACACACACACACACACACACACACAGACACAGACACAGACACACACACACACACACACACACACACACACACACACACACAGACACAGACACACACACACACACACACACAGACACACACAGACACACAGACAGACACACACACACACACTGTTAGAGATTCTCAACAGGACAGAATCAAGGTTACATTTCTGCGTTACTTAGCAACTGCTGCAGTTACACATCTCACTAAAAACTATTAAAACTATGTTTACAATAATATACTATTTAATTAAAAATAATATACAGAAAAAAAAATTCACTATACATAAAATTACAACAAACAAAAAAAGTTACTTTATTGCTTTTTGTAAAACAACACGAAGCCACCCGTGTGCATTAAAAAGTAATAATTAATAATAATTTGAATTAATTCTGTGACACTGGAGCACAAAAGCAGTCATAAGGGTTTATTTTTATTAAGTTGAGATAAGTATAAGTCATCTGAAAGCTGAATAAATAATCTCTGGATGTCTGGTTTGCTAGGATCGGACGATATCCGTCTAACTATCTGCTAAAATCACTTTTACCTTTCACTGATATAACCTGAATCTGGTTTAGTCCTCACATGAAGAGTCATATATCAGAAGTTTAAACCGAGATGATTTAAAAAGCGTGATTTCAGCGCCACAAACAACGTACGATCTGTAAAGGAGCAGCTCTATTCTGAAATAAGGGGGCCGGGAACAAAAGCTCATTTGCATTTAAAGAAACAGGCACCAAAATCTGCTTCAACTCAAAACAGTTATATATAATAAATGATCAGGGGGGTATTTTGTGTGATAACGTCACAGACCTGTAATATCCTAATGATTTTTCAAGTAAAGTGTATAATTTTGACCCGTACAGCGTATAGTTGTCTATTTCTACAAATATCCCTGTGCTTCGGCCGTTTAAAGTGTTAAGCGCTGCTGCTCGATCTCCTGATGGTCTGATGAAGTGTGTTCTGGCTGCAGGAGACTCAGAAACCTTCTGCAGCGTCAGCAGAACACAAATATCCTGCAGAGTTTACTCAGATGTGTCTGCTACGCTCGGGGATCTCCAGCAAACAACCGCGGCTAAGAATAACCCGTCTGAAGCAGCGCCGCAGTCTCTGAAGAACTCCACTGATGTGCTTTTTGACCCTGCAGAGGTTCTCGTTCAGACGCTCGCGGTACAATTACAGGAAGAGCGTCTCTGGAGCCGCGCCGGACTTTAATTAAACAGACCAGCTCCAGAGAGCATCTCCGAAACAACATCTCCATTTATTACAAAAACCGCCGCCAAGACGCTGCAGACCGACCTTCTCCGGTCCTCTCAGCTCACATCCAGAGCGGATTTGCATTGATTTTTCAGCAAAAACATCTACATCAGGATGCAGTGATTGCATTAGTGTTTCTCAAACACATCTACACCTGCCTCCCGGACAGAACCTGGCCCTGAGAAACGTTTTCTGTAGCTTATAAATAACTTATATGTTACTATTTTTAAAAAAAACCTGTGTGTGTGTAGTTCTGATTATTGATGTTCATTCATTCCATGCGTATCATATAAAGGAGAGCTGAAAAATGACTGGTGCACATAATATCAAGGTTGTGAAGAGATTGGAAGAATTTAGGACAGCGTTGAATAACGTTCTGCAAACGTTCTGGTGGTAAGTTCCACTGATATCTATTAGTAATGAGAGAAACACACCCCTCGCTGGCCAAAAACATTCTGGGGACTAAAACATTCTGGAAAACCAATACAAAAAACCCCCCCCAACAACCAAAGAACCAAACATTCTTGGAACCAAAAGCCAACACTTCCAGAACATTCTTGGAACGAAAAAAAACGACTATTGCTGGAAGATTCTTGGAACCAAAAACATTCCCAGAACGTTATGGGAACAAAATCTAACATAAAAATAAATTTTTAATAAAATAACATTCCAGGAACATTCTGTGAACCAAAAACAAACATTCTAGAAATTAACTCCCCTCCAAAAAAATTCAACATTTCTGAAAACAAAAAATAAATAACCTTCCCGAAGCGATCTGAGAACAAATATTTTTTTTACGTTGCTGGGAATAAACTTGGAATTCCTGGAATCTTCCGGGGAACCAAAAATAAACTTTCCAAAAATGACTGAGAACAAAGAACCTAAAAATTGCTGGAATGTTCCGGGAACAATAAAACCCCCACAACATTCTGGAAAAACCCCCTAATGTTCCCGGAATGTTCTGGAAAAATAAACAAATATTGCTGGAAATTGGAACATTCTGAGAACCAAAAAGTAACATTTGTGGAATATTCTTTGGAACCAAAACAACGGTTCCGGAACATTCTGGGAAGCAAATCTTAAGACCTGTTTGTTCCTGCTAATGAAGATGTGATTAGCATCAGTCCTGCGGGACGGTCAGAGCTTTACTGAGAAGAACGCTTGACCTCTTTATTACCGTCACACTCTTTCATCAAAGGCTTCAAACATTGGAAACATTGGAGAGATCTATAATTCACCCAGGAATCGATCGGCTTCCATACAGCACAGGAATAGAA
>NC_056722.1:5720928-5725928 GCF_018831695.1 Puntigrus tetrazona | reverse complement strand
CACTCGCACACACACACTCGCGCACACTCGCGCACACACACTCGCACACACACACTCGCACACACTCGCACACACACAGCTCAGAGCAACTCTTTTATCTCTGGATGTTCAGAGGATGTTAAAAGCCTCCCAAACATTCAGCAATTAAGAGTAAACCAAACATCAATGATTCATGGCTGCAAACGGATAAAGAAACAGAAAAATAGCTGCATTAAAGCAACAGCTCAGCCAAAAATGAGTGTTACACAGAAACCTTTTTCATGAATTTTTACAATGTAAAGCATGTGACAAAAATCTCAAATTATGACACACACCGAGATCTGTAATATATTGTATTATTTTAAAAGAAGTCTCTTCTGTATTAATTTGTAAAAATATGATTCAAGAAGAGGCTCTCAAAAATCTTTTTCACTAACTTATTCTTTACAATTTTTATTGTGTTTTGTCGGTATAATGTCTGCTAGAAGGTTAAAAATATATTTTTTTGTTGCTCAGTAATAGATGTTTTAGCGTTGAAAAGCAAGACAAATAAAAAGCACATTTTGGCTGTTTAATTCATGCAATGATGAGAAATATTGGTAATAAACACAAAAAACATATCTGTAATGTATTTTCTGATTCTCTAGTTCATCTGTCATCATTTAAGTTCCTTGTCTGAATTTTCACACATGCATTTTTTAGTTTTTTCATATTCATATTTCATCATCCTTTCCTAACAAAACACTCGCTACGGATGTGAACATCTTTATGACAGACGAGAACATTTATTTTTTAACACGCAAAAAAACGCCTGACTTTGACGACCTTTATCTCCTTCACGTCTCTCCAAACCTGCATGAGCTTCTCTCTTCTGCTGAACACGTTTGTGGAAGAAATATTTAGGAATGTTATGAAATATTTAGGGAAAGTTGATGGCACCCATTTGCATTTTTTCTCCATACCATAGAAGTGGTACAAAAACTTCAGAAGCTCTTCTTTTGTGTTCAACAGGTTTAGAACATGAGAGCGAGTAAATGATTAGAGAATTGTCACTTTAAGGTGATCTGTGAGTTTAAAAACCACTCCCAGCGTGATAACACACTATACATCACACACCTGAACACATCCATCTAATAGAAACACAGCAGCTTTCTGTCCAAAGATAGAAAACATCCAGCATTCTGTGTTTGTAATAATGAATGTCACTGAGTCAGAGTGTGTGTGTGTGTGTGTGTGTGTGTGTGTGTGTGTGTGTGTGTGTGTGTGTGTGTGTGTGTGTGTGTGTGTGTGTGTGTGTGTGTGTGTGTGTGTGTGTGTGTGTGTGTGTGTGTGTGTGTGTCTGTGTGTGAGTGTGTCTGTGTGTGTGTGGGGGTGTTCAGGTGACAGGTTCTGCTGAGTGTGTGTCTGTCTCTGTGTGTGTGTGTGTGTGTGTGTGTGTGTGTGTGTGTGAGCGTGAGCGTGTGTGTGAGAGACGTGACAGCTCTAACGAGACACACACATCACACCAGAGCGGAGCTTCATTCTGAGCCGTTATTAATCACATATCTCCGCTCATAACCCCGTCCCGTCACACACACGATGCTTCATGCTGCAGTGTTTTCTTGAAGCCGTGTTAACTCTGTATGCCTGCCGTAAACCACGAAACCAGAACAATCAGCAGTCGCTCCTCATCAACACATCCAATCTTCTCCTCTCCAGCCCTCTGGACTCAATCCCATCACACCTCCTCCAAGCCATCTCTCCCAGTCCTTACACACACACACACACACACACACACACACACACACACACACACACACACACACACACACACACACACTTTCTCCACAGCGTTCAGGCTCATAAAACCCACATTAAACACTTCCCTTGCAGAACTTTCCATTCTTGACTAAAACCCTTGAACGAGTTGTTTTCAAGCAGCTGGACTCTAACTAGTCAGGTTTCAGGAGTCACTGAAGCTCAGTTGATCATCAGATCTCTGTCCATCTTCTCATCTCTGGACATCACAGATATTCCCCTCCGCTGGTTTGACTCATATCTCACTGCTAGGTCTTTCAGGGTGGTCTGTGGAGGAGAGGTATCCAAAACACATCATCTGGTCCCTGGTGTTCCTCAGGGATCGGTTCTAGGACCCCTTCTCTTCTCCACAAACACTACATCATTCAGGATCATGGCTTCTCTCACACAGCTCTACCTCTCTTTACAACCAGATGATCCAACAGGAGCTGCCCAGATCTCAGGCTGCCTGGAGAACATCTCAAAAGATCACAACCTCCAGCTCATCCTGGTCAAAACTGAGCTTCTTGTCTCCAACTCCACAGCACCATTTCCCCATCCTGCTAGGTTTGTCTACAATTACCTCACCAGCTTCGCTCAGAAACCTTGGTGTAATGTTTAACAATTGAAAAGACCTTGTATAATATATATATATTCCCCATTTGTAAGTTGTTTTGGATAAAAGGATCTGTAGAATGTCTGCATGTAAACGTAGAACACACACACACACACACACACACACACACACACACACAGTGCTCTGAAGATAAAAAGAAAGTCAAAAGAATGATCAATAATGATAATGTAATGGTGAAGGGACTCATCTTTACGCTAGAGCGCCGTTAAAACGTCACCAAACACCGTTTAGAAACACCTGTAATGTGTGTCTGGGGCACAGAAGCCAACAACACACACTGCATGAGGATATTACATAAATAGCATGTTCCATGAAGATATTTAGTAAATTTCCTACCAATCTTCATTTCTGATTAGTAATTAGCATTCCCCACAGCCTTGATCTGGACCACTCTAAAGGAGATCTTCTCGATATTTAGACTTTGATGCTCCCTCAGACTCCAGACGTCCTACATATCGTCTAAACCCTCCATGGATGAGATCTGATCACCTGCTGGGTAACCGAGGTCTCTTCCCGAGGAGCGTCGGCGTCAGCGGCTCGTCTTTCAGCTCTTTCTTCAGAAGGGCAGGCCGTCCACGAAGACGAGGAGCTCCGTCACACGCCACCATCGCCCTGAGACCCCAAAACATTAACAAGTCACGCTCAGACTGGAAAACTGATCCAATTAAATAAAGTGGAGATATATATATATATATATATATATATATATACATAGACAGATAGATATTTCTGCTCATAGAAGTCAAGAACTAAGCAAATTGTGCATTTTGAGTTCTGAAATGACTTTCTGTGTCCAAAACTAAAATCAGACTGAAAAGGCTTGTTCTATATATATATATAAAAATACATAAATAAATACTATAAACTAAAAATACGAAAAACATTTTTGCTCATCTGGATAAAGCTGAAATAATATAAACTATAAATATTAGAATGAAAACTGTAATTAGTCAATTAGAAACTAAAATGAATAAAAAAACAGGTTGAAGCATTAATAAAAATGAAAAAGGAAATGAAACGTAAAATAATCACTTTTGTACAAAATAATAAAACTAAATTAATACATTTATGATTATTTAGAATGTGTCTTTAAAGAGATAGAGCTCATATGAAATGAAATATAAATACACATTTAAAATAATTATAAACTTACATTTCAGTAATATACTTAACCCTAACCCTAAAACAGAACCAAACTAAACAAAGATTAATAATAAATAAATAAACTGAACCTAATAAGTAATATTAGAAAAAGCCAACAGCGTAATTTGTTTTTAAATTAGCTACAAAATAAAATGTAATTAAAATGATTAAAAATATTTTGGTTAATTTCGATAATACTAAAATAAATTAAAATGAAAAATGCGTAACACTTTAAACAAACTTAGAAACTGAATAACTGTCATTCAACGACTGGAGAAAAAAAACCTTATTTGATAAAATAAATAAAAACGTGAATAGTAATACGTAAAAAACCCTGAAAAGCAATAATAAAGACAGAAGTACATGAGATAAACTTATAGTTCAATCAAAAGCTGTGAATAAAGCTCTGCTAGCAGATGAATCATGTTTCCTGACACGACTCAACATCAGCTGTGTAACACGTCTCTTTACTGACTCCATGTGCTCACAAACACGATGAATAACATCAAATAAAAATATTAACAAATATGTGCGTGTATGTGTAATAATAAAGTTGGAAAAAAATGGAACATTTTAAAATCTAAATATTAAAACGATAACAGTATAATATAAATAATGCTAAAATAAACTAGCAACTTTTTTTTAACAATTTACATTAGTGCTGTCAAACTATTCAATCATGAACAAACAATTCAGGGTTTTAGTGGCACTATACTTTATCTATTTTGAAAGTATTTACATGTAAATGCATTTATATATTTTCTCATATTTGATATTATATAAATACATACATATATAAAAACAAACAAACAAAAAAACATATCTAGATAATTTGTGGGTCTACACCAAAACCAGGTCACTTCATAGAAATGTGTTGAGTGTGTTTAGATGTCTCGTACACACACACACACACACACACACGCACAGACACGCACACAGACACACACACACACACACACACACACACACACACACAGACACACACACAGACACACACACACAGAGACACACAAACAGAGACACACAAACAGAGACACACACACACACACACACGCACAGACACGCACACAAAGACACACACACAGACACGCACACAGACACGCACACAGACACACAGACACGCACACAGACACACAGACACGCACACAGACACACGCACACGCACACACACACACACACACACACACACACACACACGCGCACACACACACACACACACACGCACACACACAAAGACACACACAAAGACACACACACAGACACACACACAGACACACACACACACACCTGTTGTCTTCACGACTGATGTCCTCCTTCCCATCCTCCTCTTCCTCCTCCTCCTCTTCTTCCTCTTCTGGACACAGACTCTTGGTTTTCTGCACAAAGTGCACCGGGATGAAGGTGATCTGCTTCTCTCCTCCGAGCCGGTCCGGGAGAACCGCCTCTTTCTTCATGTTCATGTCAG